>NW_027126706.1:0-7500 GCF_037325665.1 Littorina saxatilis | reverse complement strand
CAAATTGTAAATAAGATATTGTGCGCATAATAAATGCATTCGTTGGACGGTTCTTGCCAACTTTGGACCCGACCGCAACGACAACCCTTCCCCAACTCCACGTACCCCACCTCTCTCTCTCTCTCTCTCTCTCTCTCTCTCTCTCTCCCCCATGGCTCTCCGCTGTTCTGTCTCTCCCTCTCCCTTGCTCTGTCTCTGACCCTCTCTCTCCCTCTCCCTCTGTCTGTCTGTCTGTCTGTCTCTCTCTCTCTCTGTCTGTCTGTCTGTCTCTCTCTCTCTCTCTCTCTCTCTCTCTCTCTCTAGTCTGTTCCCCCATGGCTCTCCGCTGTTCTGTCTCTCAATCTCCCTTGTTTTGTCTCTGACCCTCTCTCTGTCTCTGTCTCTGTCTCTGTCTCTGTCTCTCTCTCTCAAGAATGATTGTGTTGCAAATACGATGTGGTTCTTCATTTTCTTCACGCAACTGGTCCATCCTGACCTCAGGTCAAAATTAGTTCGGCTCATTCTCTCCCTGACAGGATGCCACCGATTTTTTTTTAACATATTTAGAGCTTTTTGTAATGTATTATTGATATAAGCAGATTCGCGATCGTCGATAATGATTTTTCATGGTGTTGTGTAATTTTTAAATTACAAAGGAATTGATTTGTAAGACAGTTTCAAGGGAGCTATTTTTTCGCGGCTGTATTTACTGTGCAAACAAGTCTAAATATGGCAAAAGTGTCACGTGATAATCAACCGTTTGGTTTCGGCGTTCGCTGAAGCAGACGATTTTTTTCTGTAGTGATGCAACCATATATTACGGTCTCCTTCCGGCAGCAGTCCCAAAATTTCGACTTGTTTTGACCTTAGAACGATGTCTTTATCATAACTGTGAAGAACAGAACGGAGATCACTGTCGAAGTCGGCCAATCTGCAATTATTTTCGTCTCGCGAACACGGCTCGCAAACAACATATGGGAGATAACTTGTTTTGATAGATTCGCGTAGGAGTTTCGCGTCCGGTCAGAGAGATAACTGGCAATAGCCCAAATCACCTAATTGATTCACGTAACAGCGAGCCATGTCGGAAGTGACACCATTTTAGTCACCTGTGTGAAACTCTGAATACTATGCACCCCGCGAGGTCTCAGTCTATTTATGGTCGCAGGCCAGTGCTGTTTCTATAGGCTGTGGAAGTCTTCAGTAGAAGGACACGAACACTCATTGAACAAGAAGGTTTACCCGTACCCCCATAGGATGTGGATAAAAGTATCTTTAAAAAAATGCAATGTCTTAAAATGAAGTTACCTTTACAAAGGTTATACACCGAACATCTGAAAAAATACTCCACCCACACTGACACACGCATAAGTAAACACACAGACAGACAGACAGACAGACAGACAGACAGACAGACAGACACACACACACACACTCACACACACACACACACTCACACACACACACACACACACACTCACACACACACACAACACACACACACACGGCACACACACACACACACACACACACACACACCACACACACACACACCAAGGACCTTAAATGTGAGGGTGTGAGAAGTGGGGTTTCACTGTGATCGATCACCTGTCCAGTTCTGTCCTCGACAGTCCTGTCCGGCGTTCTAGAACACAGGGCAATACGTAGAGGTTACATGCCGAGTCTCAGTGATTATTAAAAATAATGGTCGAAGTTAGCGGATCATGAAAAATGCGAGCTTCAGCGAGCTTTTTCATGACCGCGAACTGAGACCATTATTTTTTTATAATCACTGAGACGAGGTGTGTAACCTCTTTATTCCTCCTTTCTTCAGTTATTCAAAGAAAAGAGGAGTTTTTTTTGCGAAAGTTTGATCGAATCCTATTCACTCAACCAGTCAACCTGCGCAGGCGATCGATTAATGCGCGGTTGTATAGTTCCGTGCAAATCATTCCATTCTGTTAACACTTCTTGTCAGTTTTCCTATTTTGGACTAAAATCAAGTACACAGATATGCTGTTATTCTGCTGTGGCGGCAAAGGCAGATATTGTGTGTTCTGTATATGTTTTGGTATCGCTTAGGATAATGTTCTTTTGTCAAATGGGACTAGCAGACGAACTTTTGCACCCGTGTTCCAACGTTAAAAACTGTATGAAGTTCAGTTTTCTGGGGAAAATAGTGTATGAAACCGCTTTATGTTGTTTAAATTGATGAGATGTGTGCATTTGGTTGCGTGTGATCTGTTTATTAAATGAAATATTGTTGAAAACTGACCGTCGGATTGCAGTCTGTTGTCGAAGAAACTGAGTGAAAAGAAATTTGAAAGGGGAACTACTCTTGTCGCTGGACAAAGTATGAGAGTTACTTGCCTTGGGAATTTGCTTGTGATGAACGTTTGTGCACAGCAGACCAAGATTCAGAAAACAACCAAACTCATGGATTTTATATGGAGATTCATGTGTTCAGGCCTGTAGTTGTTAATTTAAATGCGATATGTTTGTATTGTTTGCTCCAGAGATGTATACTTCGTACATTAGAGCGTTCGGAACTTTTCAGTCGCAAAAGTAGTACCGACGCAGAACAGCTTCTCAACCCATTGCGCTATCGAGGATTCAGGCTGTTGCTGGGTCGTTATTTGTTTGGTTGCTGGGTGTTTATCGAAAAATAACTAGCTCTACAAGTTTACAGAGGTAAAGAAGCAGAGGGGGGAATAAATTGCTTGACCGTCACAGCACTGGTCAGCATGAATTCTTGGCTCCGTATCAACTGCCGGACCAGTGGTGTGTGGTCAGCCGCAGAAGTCGGTCAGTGGACCCCCAGGGGACAAAGCACTGACCACTTCGTCCTTGAACTGATATAATGATAAAATCGTTTATTTAACGTCACTCTGTAAAAACATTGGCGACATTTGTCTTAGATTAAAAACACACACAGGCGCGCACACAAACTTTGCCTTTATGTACAGTGGCTCACCACCCTCCCACCCCCCCCCCCCCACACTCTCGCTCATCTAATTAAAAATGGTAATAAGAGATACTTGGATATAAAATGGTATTCTTAAAGGTTCTGATAAAAATATAAAGTAGCTATATGAGAAGCAATGGCGTCAGCCGCAGCAATGTCTCTTCATATCCAGGGACCAAGTGGGTGCGTGTGCATAAGTCCAGCGATAAGTTTGGGACCATGCCACCCAAGGTCTTTTAGCTTAATTTTTCATTTGGGGTATTTGGCACTCAGGCACGCACGCACGCACGCACGGCGCACGTACGTACACACACACGCACGCACACTCACACACACATATACACACACACACATACACACACACACAAACACACACACACACCTCAAATCGGCAGGGGGAAGGGGGGGGGGGAGACCTGCTGACGGCAGCAAAAAGAAGAACCCAGCTTTGAGCTGCGGCAGCGAGATGAAACTTGCAGCAGATCTTTTTATAGCCGTGATACAATGATGTCATGCAATGCGCGAGGTCAACCTCGCCGAGGCCTCCTCGGTGTGGCCAACGTGGATAAAAGCTGAAACCCATTACTCAGCCCTTCCCCTATCACCACAGTGCTGAGCTCACAGCAAACACAAACAGGCACCGGTTTCAATATATTGCTGATTTTGTTTTGGAGTGTAGTATTCCGTAGTTGTGGTAAAAACGCTCAAGTGCAACCCCGGGCCACACATCTGCAAAACTTCTTTTTATTCTGAAACAATACAATGCAAAAAATACAATGCAATGCAATGGAATATGATACCATACAATACAATACAACACAATACAATACAAAACAATGCCATACCTTACAATACCATACAATACCATGCCATGCCATACCATACCATGCAATGCAACGCAATGCAATGCAATACAATTCAATGCAATGCAATGGATTACAATACCATACCATACCATTATACCATACCATACCATACCATACCATACCATACCATGTAATGCAATCCAATCCAATACAATACAATACAATTCCATATAATACAATACAATACAAAACCGGCACGGTTGGCCTAGTGGTAAGGCGTCCGCCCCGTGATCGGGAGGTCGTGGGTTCGAACCCCGGCCGGGTCATACCTAAGACTTTAAAATTGGCAATCTAGTGGCTGCTCCGCCTGGCGTCTGGCATTATGGGGTTAGTGCTAGGACTGGTTGGTCCGGTGTCAGAATAATGTGACTGGGTGAGACATGAAGCCTGTGCTGCGACTTCTGTCTTGTGTGTGGCGCACGTTAAATGTCAAAGCAGCACCGCCCTGATATGGCCCTTCGTGGTCGGCTGGGCGTTAAGCAAACAAACAAACAAACAAAATACAATACAAGACAGTGTATAGTCTATTAAGTGGTTGCAAACAGTTTGTTTTGTCTATTTTGGCTCGTCACGCTCTCAAATGCAACCTAAGAGTAGCCAAACTTGGCTTTTCCCCTTTCTTTGATACAACATAATTATTCAAACACAATACAACTCATGTAACTCATCATATCAGTCAACACTTCTCTTCTTCTTCGTCGTTCATGGGCTGAAACTCCCACGTTCACTCATGTTTTTGCACGAGTGGGTTATTACGTGTATGACCGTTTTTACCCCGCCATTCAGGCAACATACGCCGATTTCGGGGGAAGCATGCTGGGTATTTTCGTGTTTCCGTATAACCCACCGAACTCTGACATGGATTACAGGATCTTTTCCGTGCGCACTTGGTCTTGTCCTTGCGTGTACACACGAGGGGGGATAAGGCACTAACAGGTCTGCACATAAGTTTACCTGGGAGATCGGAACAATCTCCACCCGGCCTTAACCCACCAGGCGGCCGCGGCCGGGATTCGAACTCACGACCTTCCGCCGGATTAGGAGGCCGATGTCTTACCATTAGGCCACTGCGCCCAGTTTACTTTAACTTTATTTGGTGTTTAACGTCGTTTTCAACCACGACGGTTATATCGCGACGAACTGCGCCCAGTCAACACGTCGCATAAGAGCATTCGTCCGCTTTGTCGCATTCTAACAATCCACAGCCTAGCTGCTTTATGTGCAGAAAAACAAAGCAAAACGATAGACTAAAAATTCTGAATAAAAAAAACCCAAGAGTGGTAGGCTATTGGAACGTTGAATTATTGACAGAACAAAACGTTACATGTACAGTACGTCGACCTTGTGATCTTGTAAATAGTCAGACAGACACACACTTATGATACACATGTAACCGAGTGCCGAAACTATGGCATTCCATTTGCCAAATAATTATTAGGATACTTTTTCATGTTTTTTTTCACCAGTTTTAGCTAAATAATCATTATTTAGAAGCTCATGTGCTAAATAAGTAATTGTTTATAAACAATGTAAAACAATTCTAAATAATTTTTTGTTTACGTAAACCATTCATTATTTACCTAAACAATTCATTGTTTACGTAAATAATTCATTGTTTACGTAAATAATGATTTATTTAGCAACATTGCTGACTGTTTACAAACAATGTAAAATACGTCTAAATAATATATTGTTTACGTAAACAATATATTATTTAGACTTATATTACATTGTTTATAATGAATTGTTTAGGGAAAGCAGTTTTCATTATTTAGCGAATCTGCTAAATAATGCATTATATAGGTAAACAATGATTTATTTAGCAACTGCTCACTTTATCCACCCAAAAAATATTATTTTGTGAAATAAGTGATTATTTGTGTAAACAATACATTATTTACGTAAACAATGAATTATTTACGTAAACAATGAATTATTTACGTAAACAATGAATTGTTTAGGTAAACAATGAATGGTTTACGTAAACAAAACATTATTTAGAATTTTTTACATTGTTTATAAACAATTACTTATTTAACACATGAGCTTCTAAATAATGATTATTTATCTAAAACTGTTGAAAAAAACATGAAAAAGTATCCAAATAATTATTTGACAAACGGAATGCCATACGAAACACTACGATCACCTCGGGAGGCGAAGTGCAATCAAACAGGATTGAAAATGTTAGGGCCAATTTCTTAGCCATATAAAAACTGTTATGCAAACCCGAAGGTTTCCATGAACATACAGACAATCGGAAACCACCAGACCCCATCACAAACAGAATTCCACAATCCACCGGTGTTGACTTAAAGGCCAACAACTCGGGTGCAGAGTCTGCTGTGAAAGGAGCGGTAGCCTCCCCTGTCACACACATACATATTGTGGGAACAGTACATGACTGTGGTGATTTTTTGTCCGTATGGTTCATTGTTTTATGCAGGGTGTACATTTAATTGTTCTATTCTGTATATGTTCTTTTGTTAAAGGGCCTGGAGCCATAGGTTAGGCACTTAAAAATGTCCAGTTATTATTATTATTATTATTATTATTATTATTTATTATTATTATTATTATTATTATTATTATTATTTAGGTTATTGAGACATCCCAGTGCACTAAGGGATTTATAGAGCAAATCGAGAACATTCATTTTTGAACGAAGCGCATAGCACTCCAAGAGTGCGCTAACAGTTTTAGCGCATCGCCATTAGCCAATCAACTGGTTCACATCCGTCATGTGACACCAGTACTTACTGACAATTATTATTATTATTATTATTATTATTATTATTATTATTATTATTATTATTATTATTATTATTATTATTTAAGTTATTGAGACATCCCAGTGCACTAAGGGATTTATAGAGCAAATCGAGAAAATTCATTATTGAACGAAGCGCATATTTCATAATTTGCTGAGCGGGGTTTATGTCGTCTGCTACTGTGCTAGGCAAGAGCAGTCGAACCACTGCAGTCTGCACTGAGTCTGCACGCATGAGGCAGGCTGGTAATAAGTCTTATATATATGGTAAGAACGTTCTGAACCCTACACGTTTTCGATTACGATTGTTCTTGCCTTGAAATAATAATTCGGAAACCATTCATTTACTGAACTGATGCAGTCGTATTTCAGTGTACATAGTCTGCTACGTATGACAGAGTCGATCGAGTCAGTCTTCCAAACTGGTCTGCCACTGGTACGTTATCAGAATAACACTTGTGTTTTCTGTTAGCCGCTGGGAATTGTATACTAACTCATCATTTGGTAATGTGGATGATAAGCTACATGCCACTAACACGGCATATGAGAAGAATCTATGCAAGTCGGCGAAAATTAAATGAAACACAGCGGCTTCTATTTTTAGATCAGTAGCACTGTGGCACAGGCACATGCAATCTGTCAGAAAAAAACAAAACACTTCTGCTTTAATTGAGAAGCAGGGAATTTATGGTCATTTGGTATTGTGGAGAATATAAGCTACATGTCATTAATTAATTCTGAGGATGAGAGCACAGTCTCGCTTAGGCAAAGGGCGGAAGAATACGCTCTGTGGAAAAGTTAGCGCACTCCAAGAGTGCGCTAACAGTTTTAGCGCATCGCCATTAGCCAATCAACTGGTTCACATCAGTCATGTGACACCAGTACTTACTGACAATTATTATTATTATTATTATTATTAT
>NW_027126705.1:22500-39404 GCF_037325665.1 Littorina saxatilis | reverse complement strand
TTTCCATAATATTATTTATAGTATTCTCTCACTCCTTTATTTATTTATATGGGAGATTTATATAGCGCTTGACGTTCTCTAAGCGCTTTACATACTCTCTCTCTCTCTCTCTCTCTCTCTCTCTCTCTCTCTCTCTCCTCTCTCTCTCTCTCTCTCTCTCTCTCATAATTGCTACATGTTCGATTGCTACCAGCTTGTATTTATTATTACCTGCATAGTATGCATTTGATTTTATGAATAACCACATATGTATGCTCTTCATGCCTCATCTTCATCATTATCATCATTCATCATCATCATCATCATCATCGTCATCATCATCATCATCATCTTTATTATCACGTGCTGCAGAGTTTTCCGACCTCCTTGACTTTTTAACTTTTTATTTTTTTATATATTTTTTTAATTTTTTTAATTATATTATTGTGTGTCTATGCGTCCCAAGGACAGATTGTAAGAAAAGGCGTAGCCTTAAATCTTAATCCTTGTTAAATAAAGTTCAATTCAATTCTCTCTCTCTCTCTCTCTCTCTCTCTCTCTCTCTCTCTCTCTCTCTCTCTCTCTTTCTCTCTCTCTTTCGCTCTCTCTCTCTCATTCTCTCTCTCTTTCTTTTATATCTCTCTCGCTCTCTCTCTCTCTATTACATAATATATATTTATAGTATTCTCTCCTCACTTTTTTCGTCTCTAGCTCACGTTCCCTCTCCCCCCCCCCCCCTACCTCTACCTCCCTTATCTCATAATAAGCGTGCGCGCGCAACGACAGTAAGAGAGAGAGGCACAGAGAGATAATATCGTATTCTAAATTTATTGATAGAGAAGAGAAATGTATTATAAGATAAGAGAGAGAGGTAGGAGGGGGGGGGGGAGAGAAAGAGGGACCATGAGAGATACAGAGAGCGTGAGGGGAGAAGGAATACTATTAGTATCACTATCAATAAATTATGGGAGAGAGAGAGAGAGAGAGAGGAGAGAGAGAGGAGAGAGATAGAGAGAGAGACTAGAGAGAGAGAGAGAGAACAAGAACAAGAACAAGAACAAGAACAAATCTTTAATTGTCTAAGGCCACAGCCCCTTACAATAGTGGTTAAAATAACAGCATTAGTATCTGCACAGTTATAAATTATAGTCACGCATAAATTCAACAAATACATTAAGACCCTGATGACATGTCACTGAACCTGATTTCTAAGGGTTCGTCTCTTCTGTAACATGAAGAACACAAATCTGCTGAAGCTGTTCATCAAATTATCCTCATTACTGCCACAGAAATACACAAGTTGTTGTTGCAGCGTCTTAGAGATCGAGATTGTTAAATACTTTGCTCGAAGGTCTTGATAAAAAGGACATAAAAATACAACATGGTGTTCATCTTCTTTATCAGCTGTACAGAGAGGACAGTTTCTTGTCGTTTGGTTTGGTGTGTTCCGAAACTTGTGAGCGTTGATTTCGGATACTCCTGCGCGGAAACGAGTAAGAGCAACTCTGTACTTAATATCTTCGATTAATTCAATGTATTTCTCTTTTTCCAAACATGTTTTGTAACAATTATAAATGTCGAAACGTTCACTGCATTCTAAAAAGGAGAGAGAGGGAGAGAGAGAGAGAGAGAGAGAGAGAGAGAGAGAGAGAGAGAGAGAGAGAGAGAGAGAGGAGAGAGAGAGAGAGAGAGAGAGGAGAGAGAGGGAGAGAGAGAGAGAGAGAAAAAAAAATTTGTATTCTAAATGTATTGATAGAGGAAAGAGGGAAACAGAGAGAGGAGGGAAAGGGAGAGAAATCGAGATAGGGGGAAAGAGAGATATATATTTGTACTCTAAATTTATTATAAGATACAAGAGAGAGGGGGGGGGGAGGAGAAAGAGGGACCGTGAGAGATACAGAGAGTGTGAGGGGAGAACAGCGGTAACCTTCCACTACCTAGGGTTTCTTCCCAGCATGACTGTGAGGTCTTGACACGCACCATGCCAAAGACCAACAGTAGACAATTTTAATGATGAACTCGAACTGCCTGAATCTGTGTTGCCTTTCTCATTGCAACTCGGCTGCATGATCACATGCCTGTATTTGTCATGTAAATTCTTACAACCCCGGATACAAAAACAAAACCAGAAAATGACGCCACAGTTTAAACAAAAAAAAGCATGGCTTTAATTTAAAATAGCAACATTAACACCTAAATGTTTGTTATAATGCAGTAAAACTATTACATATCTGATTATTCTTATTCACCTATTTCGTCTCCTCTACCCCTGTGCGTGTATTGTATGTGCCTCTTGTTTTATGGACTGGGCAAAGGAGCTGCGCCTTCGGCTATCAGTGTGACTGACTTTTAGGGTTTAACGTCCTCTTAGACCAACTGGTCTATATTGCGACAGGTATTGGTAATACGTTGAAGTTATGGTGTGATACTTTGATTCGAACAAGCCCGCTGTGGCTGTCTTCTTCGACACACCAGCATTGGGTTTGTCTCGTCAAAGTATCGAAATACGATCATTATAATCGGAGACGAGAGATGATGCATGCGTGTCTTCGTGTTTTCCAAGCCCTGAGACTTTCGCTGTGAACGTGGGATCTTTTTCGTGCGCATGTGTTCACACGGGGGTGTTCAGACACCGAAGAGAGTCTGCACAAAGTTGACTCCGAGAAATAAATCTCTCGCCGAACGTGGGGATCGAACCCACGCTGATAGCGACCGACTGGCTACAAAGCCAGCGCGCTACCAACTGAGCTACCTCCCCGCCGCGCTATCAGTGTCAAGTTACCAAAGGCGGAGGGGAAGTGTTTAACTAACCGTATCAAGCTTGTCGTGCATTCCGAACGCGTGTACTGGAGTGACTGACAGGGGCTTGTCTGGACTTGACTGCGCCTGAACTGATGCGTTGTTTCATCGAACTATTGACAGTTAAAAAGAGAAGTACGCCTTCTTTTGGTTTAAATACATATTTATCCAACAGTCCGAATTACAATAGAAAGGGCAAGATGAAGAAACACAAAAGCACGAGGCTCAAATAAGTGCTACCAAAATTAAACAGAAACGTCTCTGGCGAACGTTTTAAACAGTATATTAAGACAGTATAAGCATTTTACTTCACAGTTATTTTTCAAGTCAGTAATATCAGTATAAATATCACACACTTGAATGTTGTCCAAGAGCTTCAAGGCATAGTCACTGATGTCATTATTTCAGTTATTGTCAAGATTGTGGGTCATGAGAACTTAATTGTAATATTAATGGTTTTATGATAATACTAAAAATAAACAGCAAGAAAAAAATATGAAAAAAGTTATAAGTGTATAGTACTTGTCTTAATTATAATAGTCCTGATTTTGTGATCAAGTGCTCTACACAAGGCTAGATGTTATCAGAGGTCAAGGATGTCAAATATCACGTAAAGTTGAAGCAACCAGAGCATCGGTGGCTAGCAGAGGAACCTCCGATTGGGCCACCAGAAGTAGAGGTGAAAGGAGAGGCTGGTGCAGCGGGGTGCCCGAGCCTCAGAAGGATAGTTGGCGATGCAGCAAGGCCATTGATATCAGCGTGAACTTGTTATCAGCCGGTGCCGTTATCGGGTTACAGCCGTAGCCCTTTCGCCGTGGCTTCGCCGAGCTAGCACTGTAACTCAGATGCTGACCACCGGTTACGGGTTAGCGGCGCCACAGGACCATGGTTTCAGCGTTCCTTTTCGTGTTGGTATCAAGTTACCGTGCCCTGGCCAAGAACGCTAGCATTGAAGAAGGGAGAGAAAAGTTCTACCTCCCCATATTCGGTTTATGTAAACGACTAGGGCTCCTTGCATTAGGAAGTATTCGGATTCTAAATGTTTATTATTATTATCACTAGCAATACTCGTGCTCCTCACGGGATGTAACAAATGTTTTATGATTTTCATTAATCACTGATGGTGTGGATATTAAAGTGTCTATGCGAATCCATACCATTATCAATTGCTATTATTGTTGCAATGGTCGACTTATCTTGTCTGAATCATGACTGATTTATTATTGTATTCATAGCTTCAAAGCGATGGTGATTCAGTGGAGTAGATTAGCTCCCCTGATCAGCGAAGCCTTATAACTATCAGTCATATGATTACCACAAATATGATGGTTAAAACCCTTATAACTTTGGAACCAGCCAACCATTTTTTTAAATGAAATTAAACATGAAGACGCAGCACATTAGTCCCTTCAACTTCAGGGGGAAAAAAAGAAGAAAAAATTCAACTCGATTTTCTGAGAAAAACATTTTTGCTGTGATTATGTAATTTTTAACTGCTATTTTGTAGACCCGTCCTCAGAGTATGTAATGAAAAAAAGTTTCATTGAAATATTCCCAGAACTTTGGGAGACATGGCTGATTATGTATTTTGACCATCGGGCCCCGTAATGACCTTGACCTTTGACCTATCCAATATAAATGTTGCACGCAATAGGCTATCGTGTGTCTACATCTACCTACAAAGTTTGGTTGAAAAATACTTAGCCGTTCAGGATTTATCGCAGTTCCTATATTGTGACATACATACATACTTACGGAATGGAACAATCGCAAATGTCCCCGCTGGATGACGAATTAAATTATAAAAAACGTATCAGTAAAATAAAATAACAATGAACAGCACACATTCCCTGAAAAGTAATGTAGCGTAGGGGAAAGGGAGAAAAAAAAGTGACACCGCGTGGATTCGAACGTGCGTGATTAGAACGTGATGAAGCAAGAGTGTCCTAACCAACTGGCCTACTAATAATTTGCAAAAGTTTCAGGGAGAAATACAGCTATGTCATTACAAAAACCATAGGCAATGGATGTTCCGTTTGCCATTCCAATAAGTAACAACAATAATAACTTGATAGGTTTGAGAGTGAACTTGATTTGACATGATACTGTGTTGTCTAAAGTGTTTATTGGATTCTCGGGCAGTTTTATCCCGGACGGCTGCATGTCGAGCTTCAGGGGTGCCTAAGGGCATCCGGCGGTAGGTAAAAATATTTAATGTTCAAATAAACCCACTTAATTAAAAAAAATAAACACATTAGTCCCAGCCAGTCCTGATTGAGGTGGCCTCCACTATGCCCATGCAAAAGGAATAACGTGAAAGTTGCCCAGTACCACAGACATTAGCAATTTCGTGTGACTGAGGCTACCAGTACCTGTATTAATATATGAATTATGATTGGCAACGGTAAGCGATTTCACACAGATTAGCGCGGGACAAATATTGACAGAGTTTTTTTTTATCATAACTGCAATGTTCTTCTCCCCCAAAAAACAACAACAACAACGCAACACCTCCCCCCTCCCCAACCCCTAAGAAGAACAGGTCCGACAAACCCCTGCGTCACCCAGTGAGCTTTTTTTTTAAATTAACGACGCCAATGGGATTCGATCTCCTGCCTCAGACACTTTCGTTTTGTCACGTTAGGAGAGCAATTTACCAACTTATCTATTTTGCGTCTTGACAGTTCGCGTGAGTGATATTTTAGTGACTTGTGTGACATATAGACTGACCGGAACAAACGCAAACGTCCACCCTCTGGGGGACAAACAACACATTTGCATTCAAACGAAGTAGTTTGTTGATCATAGTGCAATTATCCCGTTTGACTTGTGTCTGTTCTCAATATGACTAACATATATATGTACTCATTTCTCCCAAATGGGTAAAGCTATTGAAACTCATTTTGGCTATGAGCTCGAGGTCCATGGGAATAAACGCTCATAATTATGTCCTGCGGATCGATGACCCTGGTGTCACTCAAAATTATCCCGTCAGGAAATGCTATTTCGTATACATGTACTCAATTGTCTAACCGGCACGGTTGGCCTAGTGGTAAGGCGTCCGCCCCGTGATCGGGAGGTCGTGGGTTCAAACCCCGGCCGGGTCATACCTAAGACTTTAAAATTGGCAATCTAGTGGCTGCTCCGCCTGGCGTCTGGCATTATGGGGTTAGTGCTAGGATTGGTTGGTCCGGTGTCAAAATAATGTGACTGGGTGAGACATGAAGCCTGTGCTGCGACTTCTGTCTTGTGTGTGGCGCACGTTCTATGTCAAAGCAGCACCGCCCTGATATGGCCCTTCGTGGTCGGCTGGGCGTTAAGCAAACAAACAAACAAACTCAATTGTCTCCAGTAAGGACACAGTTATTTTCTCCGAAATTAAGGCCCCAGTTTGTGGTGATTGATATTGATTTGCTCTGTAGTTTGATGATCCTAGTGCCAACATTATCCCGTCAGGCATGGTTTAAATGTTTTCGTTTGCACCCACTTTTCTCCAAAACTGATAAAACTGGTGACACCACTATTCGGAAGCATGCTCATCGGAGTCGATGCCGAGAAGCTCTGAACTTTGGTGACCCTAGGTACCATATTATCCGGCCAGGAAGGGTTTTAATATATGCTCACTTTACACCCGTTAGGGTCTATATGTTCTATCAGCCCCAGATACTTTACTTGATATTTGCTTTCGGTCCAGCCGACTCTTTTGAGCCATATCAGGACCAATCAGCCCGAGATGTCTTATCATTTCGATGAAGAAGACTTTAAATAATAAAACAACAACCACAGCACGAGATGATAAACGGAAAGTATTAGGATCCTTATGGTCACTTGTTAATTATTATTTTGTTACCCCTTTATCACATGCCGGCTATTGATACATGCCATATCATTATTTTTGTTATCAAAACGAATACGTTGTGTGTGTGTGTATTGTTAGGAAAACTCCAATCTTTTAGATTAGTTAACAATGTATCAAGAAAAATCACATATTTGAGCGAGTTTCTAGGTGACCGTCTTCGTGATTAGGGACCTAATGTACATCCTATATGATCTTCCATGAATGGGTTCGGTTGCTATTTGAATTTTCTGTAAAAGGGGTCGCTCAGATAATCGTCAAAATGTAACTGACAAGTCCAGTGGCTAACGAAGGAAAGCACCGATCACCATCAAGACTAAATCACTACCAGATGTCAGTAGGAATGTTGGTAACTGATCCACTGACCGCTATCATGTTTCACTACTCGCGTACAGAACTGACTGGGCTTGCTAATAAGCAAGCGTTAGTTTGTAACACATTCCCTGGCCCGTCCCAAGAGAACATGAAAGATATATATTTATGCTACACGGAAGCGTTCTGCTTTAAGCAGACTACATGTATAGACCGAAACAGTTCAAAATAATGATACTGGATTCAGACTTCAACATTATTGTTTTCATATTAGGCCTACGAAAAATGACTTACATAACTTATTTTATACTCGTTAAGAGAAATAATACATGCATCGAGGGACATTGCTTTTATTCTAGGCTACATCTCTTATGGAGGCATCTTACACACTCTCTCTCTTTCTTCACCCTCCCATCTCTCTCTCCTTCTCTCCCCCTCTATCTTTCTAATGACAACACCCCTCATATGATCACTCAACCTCTCCCCATCGCCCTCTGTCTCTCACCTTCTTACACACACTCTCTCTTTTCCCAACTCTCCTCTCTCTCCATCTCTCTCTCTCTTCAATAATGACACCCTCCACTCTCGAATCTCCAAACATTCGGTTAAACGTGATTAACTGGTATCGTACCCCTATGACAGCTAATATTCCATATTCTCTGCATTCTCTGCTTGTTGCATTACGTTAAAGGTTTTAATGCTCTTTTTTTTCAAGCCACATTTCACGTCAACCAACTTTTATCAAGACGTTATTCAAAGCGTCATTGTAGAAATGACATTCGGAAATATTAGGGGAATCTCTGTCATAACATTTTTTTCTATTTGTTTCCTATCAGGCATTTTTTGTTTTAATCACAAGTAATATGATACAGACACACAAAGAGAGACACCTATAGTGACAGCCGCTCTATCATGCTAGGACTGGTGTCAGTATACTGTGACTATATGAGGATGTCAATCAATCAATCAATATGAGGCTTATATCGCGCGTATTCCGTGGGTACAGTTCTAAGCGCAGGGATTTATTTATTTTATTTTTATTTTATGCAATTTATATCGCGCACATATTCAAGGCGCAGGGATTTATTTATGCCGTGTGAGATGGAATTTTTATTACACAATACATCACGCATTCACATCGGCCAGCAGCCATTTCGGCGCATATCCTACTTTTCACGGCCTATTATTCCAAGTCACACGGGTATTTTGGTGGACATTTTTATCTATGCCTATACAATTTTGCCAGGAAAGACCCTTTTGTCAATCGTGGGATCTTTAACGTGCACACCCCAATGTAGTGTACACGAAGGGACCTCGGTTTTTCGTCTCATCCGAAAGACTAGCACTTGAACCCACCACCTAGGTTAGGAAAGGGTGGAGAAAATTGCTAACGCCCTGACCCAGGGTCGAACTCGCAACCTCTCGCTTCCGAGCGCAACTGCGTTACCACTCGGCCACCCAGTCCGATGTAACCCTCTGCGACTTCAATCTCAGTGTGGCAGTACATTAATCTGCTGACCATAAACAAGGAATGCGTCCAGCTGTCTCTCTAGCTCTCCAGTAGGTTTCTCAGCGGGTTACCTGCTTGACGACGTGCTAATTGATGGCACGCGAACCGTGTAATGTATAGCCACTGCGCGAGTCGAACCGCTCTACGACTAGCTGCTCCTCTCCACGCCCCCCCCCCCCCCCCCAACCCCCACCGCCAGCCCCACGCATCCCTCTCTCTCGCCCTGCCTCTCTTCCCCCGTTCCTCTCTCCCCCCCCCCCCTCCCTCTCTCCCCCCCTCCCTCTCTCTCCCCCTCCTTCTTTCTCCCCCCCTCTCTCTTTACCCTTAATTGTCAATCCGTTTTTCATTGCTAAATTCATACGAATAAATAAAAGCTTGATGTTTAGCAAGAATCACCTCTGATTTGTTATTTGCATTGTCACTGAAGACTAAACCGTCAGTGAAACTTAACAGTTCGCCACCTGTTTACCTCTTTTTATATTTTAATCCAGACAGCATTATCCACCACCACCCATTATATAAACATTCTATTTTGTGTAGTCCCGATATCAATGTTGCACACCTTTTGATGCAGCTTTTAATAATATAAGAGATTTGATTTATACGTATTCCCTGTTTCACTCAATGAATATATATATATATATTCCCTAAAATATCCAGGTAATATACATATTTCCTGGAATTTGGAGGCCATTTTTAGACGTATTCCCTGACTTATATTTATTCAAAAGGAGATACTTTGATGGAGTGAAAAATCTCTCTCTCTCTCTCTCTCTCTCTCTCTCTCTCTCTCTCTCTCTCTCTCTCTCTCTCTCTCTCTCTCTCTCTCTCTCTCTCTCTCTCTCTCTCTCTCTCTCTCTTATGCTTACAAATATAACAACAATCGCATAACAATAGAATTTACAACACAATATTACACTGTTTGCACCAATGAAGTGAGAAAAAATGACTTTTGTATTGGCAAAATCAACAAGCCGTAATAACTCTAGTTGGCGAGATATATTTTGTTTGTTTGTTTGTTTGTTTGCTTAACGCCCAGCCGACCACGAAGGGCCATATCAGGGCGGTGCTGCTTTGACATTTAACGTGCGCCACACACAAGACAGAAGTCGCAGCACAGGCTTCATGTCTCACCCAGTCACATTATTCTGACACAGGACCAACCAGTCCTAGCACTAACCCCATAATGCCAGACGCCAGGCGGAGCAGCCACTAGATTGCCAATTTTAAAGTCTTAGGTATGACCCGGCCGGGGTTCGAACCCACGACCTCCCGCTCACTGGGCGGACGCCTTACCACTAGGCCACCGTGTTGCGGTTTGGCGGGATATAGTGATCCTTACATTCGTTCGAAAAAAAGACCAATAAAGCTACCCTTTCAAACCATGTTCTGAGTTTTTTTGCTTATTTGCTATTGTGTTTGGTTGTAATATGTTATAATTTATAGAATTGTGCATGTGAAGTGATATTATATTTTTTAAATATGGAAAAAGTGAAAGCTGATTGAAAATTTATGGACAGATTAATAGATGAAAATGGCTCTCAATAACGACGCAAAAAGGAATTTTACAGGAGCAAGTGAGATTTTACAATAACGTGTTTGATAAAAATGGGAATTTTGTTGAGGAGGATGCTGAAAGTAAAGTTCTTAATTTAAATATTCCTCAGTTAAATGACGAACGAAAATATGTTTTGGAAACTGATTTTACCGTGTTAGAAATCGGCAGGGCGCTGTCTTTATTAAAAATGGTTCGTCACCAGGTTTAGACGGATTGACTACAAGTTTCATGAAAAAATGTTGGCCTAAAGTAAAAATGATGGTGGTTAATTCCCTTCAAAGTGCATTTAGAGTCGGTGAATTGTCAGATACTCAGAAAAGAGCAGTTATCACGTTGATCCATAAGGATAAAGATTTGCCGAGAGATAGCCTTAAGAATTGGAAACCCTATATCTGTAACCAATACAGATTATAAAATGCTGGCAACATGTTTATCGCAGCGCGTATCTGGTGTTATTTCTGACCTCGTGTCAGAAGATCAGACAGGATGTATTAAGGGAAGAAAGGCAAGTAACTTGATTAGATTAATTGATGATGTCATTAATTACGCTAATGAAAGAAATCAAGCAGGTATATTACTTGCCCTTGACTACGCCCGAGCCTACGATTCCATCTCAAAAGACTATGTGGTCTGGTCCTTTAAAAAATTTGGTTTTGGCGAAAAATTTGTTAAATGGATTAAAGTTTTAAGAGAAGTTAAAAGGGCAATAACCAACCTGGCTCTTCCACGGTCTCAAATAGCATTACATATTGGTTTAATGACAAACACCACGAGCTGCATAAATTATATGGGTTGGATTTCGGAAGAAATAAGTGTAGAATTATTAGCAATACAAATCCGAAGTCACCCCAATATTAAAGGATTTGCCTTACCAGATGTAGGTTTTGCAGAACAAACATCGCGTATCTTGAAACTGGCTATGTACGCCGATGACATAACTGTTTTACTTCAAGATAAAAACGACATGGAAACGGTTTTGAAAATTATTGATGATTTTTCCAATATATCTCGCTTAAAATTAAATAAAAGTGAAACGGAAGCAATGTGGTAGGGATCGCGTAAAAACTGTCAAGAGAAATATTGCGATATTAAATGGAATACCCAGGTTAAAATCATGGGAATTAGTCAGTTTTAAAAATGACATCCCCGCCTCTGAAATTATGGAAAATTGGTCCAAAAAGACTTGAAAAAGTTGAACAAATCATTTGCAGATGGTCAAGAAGAAATTTAAGTATAAGCGGGAAATTATGTATTATTAAGTCCTTCTTAGTTTCACAATTTGTTTACGTTATGCAGGCGCTTCTTGCCCCTGTTAAAGTTCTCGATAAGTTGAATACTATTTTGTTCAGGTTTCTCTGGAAAAGGAAGTATTCAAATACAAAAGCCTTTGAAAAAGTTAAACGAAATGTATTGTGTAATGTGGTGGAAGAAGGTGGTATTAACATGATAAACGTCCACGATATGCAGACTTCTTTTTTACTGACATGGGCAGCAAAACTTCAACAGCAAAAACATGAACCGTGGACAACGATTCCGTTAAGTCTTTATCAGGTATTGGGAAGAAATTTACTTTGTTTTAAAGCCACAACACTACTAAAACCAAGGTATTGAATGCATTCGATCAAACTTTTAGACAGAAGTTCTCTTAAAATGAATCCATAATAAAGCATTGATTTATGAGAGAGAAGATCGCTTTGGCGATCAATGTTTGTGGAACAATATAAAAGTGGTTTATAAAAATAAAAGCTTATATTTAAAAAAATGGATAGAAGCGCATTTAGATATGGTGAAAGATATTTGGGTTAACGGAGATATGATTCCTTTTAACCAGCTGTGCACAAAGAAAGGATACAGTCCCTCTAGATTTTTTGAGTACCGCGCAGTGAAGACTGCTGTGCGAGCGCTTGCACTTCGCAAAAACACAGCCAGCCCGCGAGCAGGCGAACACAATAATGACCTTGACACACGGAACCCTGTGATCATTAACCCCTCCGCGAGAAAGATTCGCATGCTGATAGTCCAGTCTAAAGCGAGCGAGCCTTGCGCTGCTACATTTTGGTTACATAAATATCAGGTTAAACTAGATCACAGTCATTGGCAGCTGTTACATATATTTATCCCACGAATATATTATTAAATAAAATGAAAATTAGAGAAACAAAATTATGTACATTTTGTAAACACATTGATTATGTTGAACACTTTTTTTGTCAATGTGAGAAGTTGACGAGCTTTTGGGAAAATGTTGTCCATTATATTTTTAGAAATACAGGATCAAATGTGCACCTCTCAGAACACGATGTCTTGTTTGGTTATCAACCTAGTAATATATGCCAAAATAATAAGGTACTTAATCACATTATTTTGATTGCAAAAATGTGTATTAGTAAATATTAGTATGGTGATAGATACGATTTGAATAGTATCATTATTGGAAAATAAAATGTACATTAGAAGATTGTGAGTAATGTATAAGTCGAGATGAGGTGAAGTGATATATGACGTTTGTGAATATTATGAGGGGGGTGGGAGGGAGCGGATGGACGAGAATAAGAAAAACAAAAAAAGAAAAAAAAGGAGAAAAAAAAGTAACCATCTATGGCTCCTCAATTGCTTTTTGTATAAACAACCATGCAAACCACACAAAAAAAACCAACAAAAAAAGAAACCGGTTTTCTCCAATTTAAAAAAAACAACAAAAAAACAAGTCGCGTAAGGCGAAATTACTACATTTTAGTCAAGCTGTGGAACTCACAGAATGAAACTGAACGCACTGCATTTTTTCACAGTGACCGTAGTCCGCCGCTCGCGCAAAACCCAGTGAAACTGACGAGACTGTTTAGCGCGGTGATGGTTTCGCTGTGCTGCATAGCACGCTTTTCTGTACCTCTCTTCGTTTTAACTTTCTGAGCGTGTTTTTAATCCAAACATATCATATCTATATGTTTTTGGAATCAGGAACCGACAAGGAATAAGATGAAATTGTTTTTTAATCGATTTCGGAAATTTGATTTTGATCAGAATTTTTTATATTTTTAATTTTGAGAGCTTGTTTTTAATCCGAATATAACATATTTATATGTTTTTGGAATCAGAAAATAATGAAGAATAAGATGAACGTAAATTTAGATCGTTTTATAAAAAAACAATTATTTACAATTTTCAGATTTGTCATTAATACATTTTTAAGCCACCAAGCTTAAATACAAAACCGAAGTCCGACCTTTGTCGAAGATTGCTTGGCCAAAATTTCAATCAATTTGATTCAAAAATGAGGGTGTGACAGTGCCGCTTCAACTTTTACAAAAAGCCGGATATGACGTCATCAAAGACATTTATCGAAACAAAGAAAAAATTAATCCGGGGATATCATACCCAGGAACTCTCATGTCAAATTTCATAAAGATCGGTCCAGTAGTTTACTCTGAATCGCTCTACACACGCGCACGCACACCGGCACAGACAAAACTTGACTAAATGTAAAAAGAGAGAGAGAGAGAGAGAGAGAGAGAGAGAGAGAGAGAGAGAGAGAGAGAGAGAGAGAGAGAGAGAGAGAGAGAGAGATAATGATGATGATGGAACTTTATTTTTCAAGGATAGAGGTTTAAGGTGACGCCTTTTCTTACAACCGGTCCTTACTTCTAATACAAATGTCTAATAAATGATAAACAAGTAAAGCAACATGACAAATAAACAAAGTAAACGAACGAACCAGCAAACAATCGACAAGTAAGCAAACAAGCAAATAAACATAAACAATAAAATGACAAAGTAAGGAACATACAAATCAAAAGCAAAACATGCAACATATTAATTGAGGTTATACATGTAAAGTGATCGACGGTTAAAGTTCCATCCTCACCTATTCACACTTTACTGACACTATACACAACCATCAGTGTGTATAGGAAACAGGTACTTAACGCCTTCGTCCGTACGGGTTACACACTGTGTATAGCCAAACGGTACCTAATGTGGATTTCGTACGTACAGAAGTCACACAGATCCGTCTGCGTATGACCGGTACCTAAGGTGCTCCTCGTCCGTATGTGTGTGTGTGTGTGTGTGTGTGTGTGTGTGTGTGTGTGTGTGTGTCGTGAGGGGTATAATGTGTGTCTTGAGGAGTAAGATATGTGTGTGTGTGCGTGCGAGAGAGAGAGAGAGAGAGAGAGAGAGAGAGAGAGAGAGAGAGAGAGATGATGATGATAATTAGTTTTAACGTCATCTTAGAACCAATTGGCCTATCTTGGGACAGGTAGAGTTGATATGCTTTATGGGGGGACAGGACACTGGACAGACATGCAAACAGAGAACACATATGATCGTGTTATAGATCTGGAAGTCTGTTGTTGCGATATTTCAAAATGGGGATGGAAGTAAAGATTTTGTTGGGGTTGTTGCCATAGTGTACGCGAAATATAGTTGGAGTGGAGCGGTTTTGTAGGCTTATTTGCTTTTTATTTATGTAAAATATTTTTCAGACTTTTGGATAATGCCAAAATAATGTAATAAATAACTGGCTGAATAAGTAAATAAATACGTAACTAGAAACATAAAAAAGAAATTATTAGCCAAATAAGAATATTTAAATATAACTTGCTAAAATAATATATCAGAATGAGGAACTTAAGTTCAGGTAGGAGGAGGGCGGTGTATGTGATTTAGCCTTGTCTGAATAGAGCTATATGATAGGTGTTGTAGGCGCTTTTGTTGTTGGGCGTGGGGGGGGGGGGGGAGAGAGAGAGAGAGAGAGAGAGAGAGAGAGAGAGAGAGAGAGAGAGAGAGAGACAGCGAGAGAGAGAGAGAGAGAGAGAGAGAAACAGAAACAGAAACAGAGTGAGAGAGAGAATGCAAAGCCTTTAATAAAAAATAAAAAAAAGATGTTTCAAATGTTTTCTGTTGTTGTTTATTATCTCCTCTTTCCTGTTGTGTTAATTTTCGTTAGGACTTAATAAGCGCTTCAATATGCAAGTCCGTAAGGCCCATACATGTACATAGTACACAGGAGAAAAAACCCGTCCTGGTGGAAAAAAACATGTGACCATCGATACGCATCCGGAACGGTGTCAGTAATATTCTTTTGTCCATGGAAGAATTTTCAGTTATCCTATTTACCTACCTTTAACAGGCATATTTCGAATAAAATATACTAAGATATACTGGAATAAGGTTACCAAAAGTTTACCCAGTTGAAAATCCATGTGTCACCATTGTTTATCTTAATTTCAAAATGTATAAAGAAATGAATTTTGATATTCTTATTTATTTACATACACAAAATGTGCAGAAGCGTTCAAATAAATCATGTAAAATATCCGAGAACATGACTCCCTCTTCGGAAAACATTGTTTCAAACAAAGTTTAATATGGAGATCATGCATTGATTACAAAAAATATCACAAGAAATTTACTTGCAAACAATCTGAATCGGTTTTTACCGGTTTTACTAGCACACCGCACACCACTAGAAGAAGAATGGGATTAGCCTACAATGAAAAAGAGAAATGCCTGTATCATCTTTCATTATTTGTATCTATTTATTTATTTTTTCCAATACAGAACCGAACAGAATCGGGTATCGTTTTGTAAAACAGGCTATACACAGAAGGCCCCAGAGTTTAGATCCAAATGTACACTCGGGATTGGTATGCCCAGACTTTGACATAGTGTAAATCAGTGAAAAGGAAAAAAAGCCACTACTAGTACTGAGAGTTCCTCACAATGAAAATATTACATGTACGAGAGTCCGCCCAAGCAAACCACAAGAACAATTTGAAAAGAGATTTTAACACAAGCAAAACACGTAAGCATTTACTGAGAGTTCTAACAAAGAAAACAACACGAAATAACTGAAAGACAAAGAGAGTTCTGCACAAGCAGCCACACGGTTTAGGCAGTAGCGCATCACGCGAAAAAGAAGATGGCGTTTAGATGAAACTCAGATTAAACATAACGGAAGTCCCAATAGCAGCTCCCTACGCGTTACGATTCCCCCCAATAGCAAGATCTAGATCAGCACTTTTCAGGACGTGTTCGGGTAACGTCATCAAATCTTCAAATCTAGTTTTTACATCACGCGTTTGCCAAGATCTGGAGTCTTGGTGGGGGAAAAACAACGTATGCATTTGGAAAATTGGAGAAAAAGTGAGTCACGGGTGTATCTACACGTACACGTACAGGTCTTTGCTACACGTTCGACCGTAGAACACTGTAATAACAAACCCTCGGCGGCCCTCCGACGTGTTAGATTGGCAGAGCAGCGATTGTCATCGTACGATGATAATCGTGGTTGGTACGCTTGAGGCCCGATCTTCTCTTCTTCTTCTTCTTCGTTCATGGGCTTAGACTCCCACGTTCACTCATGTCTTTAGCACGAGTGGAATTTTTACGTGTATGACCGTTTTTACCCCGCCATTCGGGCAGCATACGCCGATTTCGGGGGAGGCATGCTGGGTATGTTCGTGTTTCTATAACCCACCAAACTCTGACATGGATTACAGGATCTTTTCCGTGCGCACTTGGTCTTGTGCTTGCGTGTACACACGAAAGGGGTTAAGTCACTAGCAGGTCTGCACATAAGTTGACCTGGGAGATCAGAAAAATCTCCACTCTTAACCCACCAGGCGGCAGCGACCGGGATTCGAACTCACGACCTCCCGATTAGGAGGCCGATGTCTTACCACCACGCCACTGCTTCCGTCGATGCCCGTTCAAATTCTTTGCACATCTTGTTGTCGGGGGCCAGTACGAGTACCAGAAACTTAGCATCAAGAAAAAAATGAAAACGCTGCCAAAAGAAAATGTGTAAGAACGAATATATCACTATTGAGACATTATTAATGTAAATTGTATTAATTGTACATATATATCGTCTTGTTGTTTGATTGAAC
>NW_027126705.1:10000-15000 GCF_037325665.1 Littorina saxatilis | reverse complement strand
ATCAGACTGCCTTACATTAACTTCAACAAGCAAGTGAAGAAACACATAACACAAGCAAGAACGCCCCCTCCCTACCCCACCCCACCCCACCCCCAACTGAGACACAAACAAACAGTACGTATCAACAACGAGAGCCCGGAAGCACAAAAACAATGAGCAAAGAACTAAAATGTATCTTCGCATAATTTACTAACATGGAAGGTCGAGGACGACTTGAGGTCATGGATAGTCATCTCCTTGGCAGTCGTGTCTCCATAGCAAGAGTGCTGAGACACGTGACTCAGCAAGGCATCGCGCGCATCCTCTGCCGTCACTATCGGGGCACTGAAAATAACATTGATATGATATACGCTTTCACACCGGTGTCTAGCTATTACATACCAGCTCAAGTTATGTGTACCAGTCTGTCTGTCTATCGGCCTGTCTGTCTGTATGTCTGTCGGTCGGTTGGTCGGTCGGTCGGTCGGTCGGTCGGATAGAGCCTTCTTCCCCTCTTTCTCCCCCTACCACCACCCCCCCCTCCCCTCCCCCCCCCTCCCATGAGAGAGACAAAGAGAGAAAGACACGAACCAATCACAATGAGAGCTGCAGTTAGAGACGAACGGCCGGGAACAAGATATTTAACTTGTTAAAGGAAATCAAGATTTGTAACAAGATTTGAAGTAACATTGAGGGCCCCAAAGGGGGGGTATCATCACGATCACGGGAAGGGAAATTTTAGCTTTCATGATCACAGTTACCTTGATTTTTGTTTTCACGATCTCAAATACCTTGACGAATAGAGGATCATAGAGTGATACAGCTGTGAAAAATGTACGTTGAAAATAAAATGCTTTGCAATAATGCCCATCACGATCACGAAAACAAATGACGATGACGATCACGAGACTTGATTTTTTTGTCATCACGGATCACGGGCAAAGTCCCATCACGATCACAGAAATGGAAATTTCGGCAATCACGGTCACAGAAAGGTCAAAAAACGCCAATCACGATCACGATTTTAAACCCTTTGGGGCCCTCAACATTATGTGAAAGTTATGACGTTTTAGAACCTTCTTTATACAGTGATATACCAAAGTGTAAATAGTTTTAAGCATGGTGCTTGCCATGTGAACTGTTAAGCATGGTGCTTGCCATGTGAACTGTTAAGCATGGTGCTTGCAATGTGAACCGAGGAAAGAAATAAGCTTGCATCGGTCTTGCATACCCAATATCAGCTGAAAAGGCGATACAAAATAATAACCAAACCTTGTTGGCCTAGTGGTAAGGCGTCCGCCCCGTGATTGGGAGGTCGTGGGTTGGCCTAGTGGTAAGGCGTCCGGCCCGTGATTGGTAGTTTACTATGAATCGCTCTACACACACACACGCACACACACACACACACACATACACACACACATACACCACGACCCTCGTCTCGATTCCCCCCTCTATGTTAAAACATTTAGTCATAACTTGATAAAAAGTAAAAAGCACCGTCCTCAAATACTTAACACTATATTCTCAACAGAACCAGAAAAACCTATGAAAACAATAGAGTCTGTTACTGTTCCTGTATTTGAGACAGTGACAGAAGATGCCTTTTTTTTATCCGTTTTTCAACCAACATCCCCACTTCATTTTTACCATTCGAGTTAATCTGTTTTAATCTTCAAAATTACTTGTCAAATGGAATAACAAAGCATGAGAAGTGTAATTTATTTTGTTTGGGCAATCCTCCTCCAGTTTCGTGTCTTTGGGGATTATGTCAAACCAGACACAACTAAATTTCGCTATGAACAGCTATTAATTCGCTTGATGGTATCTTCTGTCACTTTTCCCTTTCCATTTTTGTGTGAACAGTTTTTTCTTTTTCATTGTTATGTTTTTCTTTGATCAAATTTTATTTAACACACCTTGTCACTGTACAATTTTTGTAATTAACACAATACTCACCCAGCAACCAATGATGCAGTTTTGGACATTGTTTTTTCTTCCGAATTCTTACATTGGTGGCCGGAATATTGAGTGAGAATCTGACACTCACTTCCAAGCGGTGTGTCTAAAACACGCGGGGACACGCGGGGACGCGGGGATACGCGGGGACACGCGGGGACAGTTTAACTGCACGCGGGGATACGCGGGGACACGCGGGGACGGTGAAATAGCACGCGGGGACGTTATTTTATAACATTCTGAATTTTTTTTTTTTAAATAAATAAGTTAATAAAAAAAATTTATTTTTATTTTTTATAAATACATAAAGGATAGTCAGAATGTTATTATATAACGTCCCGGCATGCTAGTTCACCGTCCCCGTGTGTCCCCGCGTGTCCCCGCGTGTTTTAGACACACCCCTTCCAAGCTGTGATCTTTGCTCGGTCCACTTCAACATGGAACTGTGCTTAAAAATGTTTAGCTGTGATACTAATACTTGCTTCTGTTTGTTTTAGCTGGGTGTGGTGAAATTACTGTAGCCAGTGTCTGTGTATTAGTATTGTGTGAAATTTTTCCTCTTTCCTGACAAACCAAAAGTCCCCTCCACGTGGTCTGTTCACACTATATATGGTCTTCGGGACACGCACGCACGCACACAGTCATGCACTCGCACATACACTCACGGATACACAAATACACACACACACACACACACACACACTCACACACACCCACACACAGACACAGACACACACACTAACACACACATACATCACCACCCTCGTCTCGATACCCCGTCTATGTTAAAGTATTTGGTCAATTTTGAAAGGACAGGATGAGACACATTGACAGGCAGGCAAGCAGGCAGGCAGGCAGGCAGACAGACAGACAGATACTCTAGCGTATAAATCAGAACTCACTGGTTCAACTGTTGTCGGTTCGGACTATGCGGAGCCTTTTTCTTGGACTTCTTGCCGCTGATCATCGGGTGTGCTATTCCTGGATTCAGAAGAATTGTGACTTAGGTTTAGATATAAAAGAAGGAAAAGTTTAAAGACCATCTGTTTAAACATTTCTTTTAAGATCTTCTAGCTTTGTCCGACGTTTTCTCTCTCTTCACTTCTTCATAAGGTCAATAATAAACTCCGTCGCGATATAAAGAGCTTGAACGGTTGAAAACGACGTTAAACACCAAATAAAGAAAGAAAGAAATAATAAACTTCTATAATATACAGGTAATCATTTATAAGCGTTCGCTAGAGTCCGTGTCCCTGTCGTTTCTCGTTTTATTATTGTATCTTGTTAAATTGAATAAAACCTTGTGTAAAACCAATAAAACTTCTCTCCATTTTCCGTCCTCTTCTCCGTCTCGCACAGACTGATTGGAATTTCTCAAATGTCTTGAAACTAAAAAGGCACAGTCCTTCCCACAGGCACTCGTCACGAGCGGGTCGGGATCAAATTGGGCGGGGCCTGTGCGCTCTCAAGACTACTACTTACGACCGTCCATCACAAGTGACATCCAGGTAAGACATAGGCCCCGCCCACCTCGTGACGAGTGCCTGTGGTCCTTCCCGTGTAAGCAGTTCTGCTGGCTACCTCAGTTCCGCCTAGGTTCTCCATGGGATAAGACCATCACTCCACTTGGACATATACCACAAATTATCCTCGTGACTATTTTCTGTGCAGAGTTAAACATTTTAGATGGACGAATTTATGAGATAGACAATATACGTCGCGACTTTTGAAAAAAAATCCCACTCTGCAAACAGAGCACCTACAGGGTTTTGATTTTTTTTTTGGTGCCCACATGGAGGGATGATCTTATATCTCATGTAAAAAGCCTTGCCAGATCTAACATCAGGAACAGTTTTCGCGAAAAGGAGTGTGACTTTACCGTAAACTGTTCGCTGCCAGGAAATATTTTTATTCAAAGCATTACCTTATTTACCTGAATCAAAAAACAACTTCGAAAGGTAAATTGTTGGAACGTTTGTCATTGACAAAACAAATACGTTACAATCACAAATATGTATTTGTTAAATATTGGGTCGACATATTTGTGATTGTAACGTATTGTTTTGTTAATAACAAACGTTCCAACAAATTACCTTTCTTGTTTTTTTTTATTCTGAATTTTGGAACGTTGGCAGTCTCTTTGTTTTTGGATTTACTTATTTACCTGAATTAACAACTTACAGTGTGTCCTTGGTGTATAAATGAACACACCACGAACACACACATTGTTTGCTTGTTGTTTTTCTTCATCTTCTGTTGTCAGTTTATTGAACGGTTTGTTGCCTGTGGAAAGCAAGTCACCCAGTCCGTCAGTTGACGTTCTACATGTAGCGAAAGGGTTCTTCTTCTTCTTCTTCGTCTTCGCTCATGGGCTGAAACTCCCACGTTCACTCATGTTTTTGCATGAGTGGGTTTTTACGTGTATGACCGTTTTTATCCCGCCATTGAGGCAGCCTACGCCGATTTTGGGGGAAGCATGCTGGATATTTTCGTGTTTCTATAAGCCAGCGAACTCTGACATGGATTACAGGATCTTTTCCGTGCGCACTTGGTCTTGTGCTTGCGTGTACATAAGGCACTAGCAGGTCTGCACATAAATTGACCCGGGAGATCGGAAAAATGTCCAACCTTAACCCACCAGGCGGCCGAGGCCGGGATTCGAACTCACGACCTTCCGATTAAGAGGCCGACGTCTTACCACCACGCCACTGCGCCCGTCTAGCGACATGGTTAAATCAGACACTCTGCCCACCATACCATACCTGCTCTAAATCCAGAGTTTTGAAGCTCGGGTTCCAGAGTAGCAGTGTCCACCAACGGGCTTGAAGCGTTAGATGCTTCCCCCATCTCCCCGCCTTGGTATGAGGGGCGCTGCCCATCATCCTGGGTGGAGGCGAAGATACTGACGCGCGGGTACAGACTCCGGGTGGGATACCCGCCTCCTGGGTTGTAGGGGGTGGCGCCGTACCCCCCGCGTCTGTAAGGAGGGGTGTTGTCGTTTTATTTTGAAAAATACGATATTAAATAGTAAACAGACATGGGGATCGACAAACATCCCGCTT
>NW_027126705.1:0-5000 GCF_037325665.1 Littorina saxatilis | reverse complement strand
TGAGAAGTGTTGAGAAAAGGGCAATAACCAACGTGTTCAGAGTTTCTACCAACCACGACTCACAGGACATTTTGGTTTCTTGGATTCTACACGTTGGTTTTAGGTATCACGAGATGTCAGACTTTCTCGACACAAAGCGCTGAGCACTTAAACTACCGGCTCGTTCCAAGCGGACCACTCATCGAAGGTGCATCCATAACAGATACCATTGTACCGTTTAATGACATACGATACCGATACGCCCCAGCCTGGTCACTGGTGACCCTACGAGTAATTTTCTACGAAGTCACCGAGACCAAGTTATACTATCAAAATGTCTTTTTAGATCTTCGAGAAACATGCAGGAAAAGTGACAGACCTTTTACATGACATAATTACTTGCATCATGCCGTCTTCTCTTGACGACAGAGATTTCACTTTGAAAAAGATTGTCACGAAGAGACGACTAGGTTAGTTAATTCGGTGTCGTTCCTCATTAAGAAATACAATGCAAATTAAGGTCGTTGCCTACCTGCCCGAGGATTCGCTCAGTGGGGAAGGCGCGGGAGTGTTCACTGATGATGGCTTTGGAAGCGTTGTTCACTTCCTGGTCAGGGAAATGGTTGATGGGCCACACCTGATCAAGCACACAAACATAATCGGTTTTTCACACGAACTCGCATGTCAAAGAGCGCATTCCCACTGTTCGACTTGCAATAGTAGGTCTGAAGGTTGTTCGTGTGGATACACAAATCAAAACAACGCGTGTATAACTTCACGAAGGCAACATAGAATATATTTTTTGTTAAATCATATACACAATTAGAGACAACTTTTTTCTTTTTTTTTAAGTAACAGAGACTGAGACAAAAGAAGGTTAAAAGACGACGAGGAAAATAGAAACAAAGCGATTACGACACAGAGGAATAGACAAAAACAGAGGCAAAATCATATGCATTGGATAACTGAACAAGAACGAATGCTTTGGGGAAGGGGGGGGGGGGGGAGGTGGTGGAGTGGGGAGTGGGGGGATGAATACTCACTCTAGCAGCGTCTTCCTCAAAAGCCACTTGTCCCGTGACACCCCGGATCAGATGATCAGGTAGCTCCGTCCGCTCCACGATATGGTCCTTCTCGTGGTTTTTCCTGTTCAACGCAACAACAAAACAAGCAAACTAGTTTGGTTTAAACTGTTTTATTTAACGTTTGTGCATTATTTACAAAAAACGCATATTGAGTAAACAACAACAAGCATAATGCTTATAGTGGTGTTCACTATTTCTAGAAAATTACATATAATATAAATGGCGGCTATTGTACAGTTTAAATGAAAAGCTTGCAAACATGAAAAGAAAATTGAATGAAAATTGTACATCAAAACAAAAATCCGTTTGGGAATACATATATAATATTTATGGTGTTTGCGAGTAAGAGATAGGGAGAGAGGGAGGGAGGGAGGGGGAGAGAGGGGGAGAGTGAGAGAGAGAGAGAGAAAGAGAGAGAGAGAGAGAGAGAGAGAGAGAGAGAGAGAGAGAGAGAGAAAGAGAGAGAGAGAGAGACGAGTAGACGTGTCGATTTTGCTTTCACTTTACATGTTTATCTGTTCGAAACGGCCGGACTGTCCAATAAATTCCTGCACTGTTAAAAATATTTTTTTGTTAATTTTTGTTTGCAAGGAGGGGTTTCCATGAAGTAGAATATCTGTGTGTATGAGGTTGTTGGTTAGTTTGTTGATTGTGTTGTTTCTTGCAGCTAAGTGTAAACGGCATTCTAGTAAGAAGTGTGTTGCAGTTTCTGTTCCATCACCACAGTCGCATACGCTGTTTTCCGCAAGGTGTCGCTCAACTAAGTCTTTCTTTAGATCACTAATATTAAGTCTCATTTTTGTGTGGATTATTTGTGTTTGTCGACTGCCACTGTAGAAGTAAACGGGAATTTGTGTGTCGTCTTTTGTTAAGTAATGTTTAAATTCCCCGAGGGAGTCAGTTAACTGTATTTGTTCAGGTAGTTGGTTCCAGAGTACTGTTGTCGAAGGAAAAAAGGATGTTTTGTACGTTTCTGTTCGATGTGGGGGTATACTTCGTTCTAAGGGGCGGCGTCTGTGGTAGGGGTTGTTGGCTGCTACGAGAGGTGGGAGTGCTGCTTGTAGGTATGGGGGGGTCTTGTCGTGAATAATTTTATGGAACATTGTTAGTTTATGACGGTTACGCCTTTCAGATAATGATTGGAGTCCAGATTCTCCGTAAAGCACTCTTTCAACACGTCCACCCTATGACATGACTATACACTCAGAACGCATGCGCCAAAGCATATAAATAGCCTGCTGACAACCAAAATTGGGACATTTTGAAAAAAATATTGTATTTTGAAAAAAATATTGTAAAAAAACTAGTACATGTGGGGATTTACTTTTTGCACACAATTAAAGAAAGATTTTTCATTGTTTCAGAAATGTACTTTGTATTTGTCAAAAGGCTTGTTGTGTTTGTGTGGTATGCTATTGAAAATGTCAATAAATAGCCTGCTGACAACCAAAATTTGAAAATTTTGAAAAAAATATTGTATTTTGAAAAAAATATTGTAAAAAAACTAGTACATGTGGAGACTTACTTTTTGCACACAATTAAAGAAAGATCTTTCATTGTTTCAGAAATGTACTTTGTATTTGTCAAAAGGCTTGTTGTGTTTGTGTGGTATGCTATTGAAAATGTCAACAATTTAAATAAAAAAAAGTCCAGAGGCACCACATAAATACTACAGACATGTTTGAAAATATGCACAAAATGTTGTTAGTGAATACTCAAAAAAGAATTTACTAACCTGAATGATACAATGAGATGACTGGGTGATGACTATGATGAATATATCCATGTAGAAGAAAAGAAACACTTGCTGTCACAGTATTTACAGTGCCACAGAGCACAGCTCAACGCAAAACGCCACACCACATTCCAGGCACCAGAATCGAGTCCCATTGCGTTGGGTTTTATCCATAGAAGAAAAGAAACACTTGCTGTCACAGTATTTACAGTTTTTGTATAAATGACTTGTTTAGAACTCGGTTTATGCACGGAGAACATCCTTCTTTGTGTGCCACACTTCGAAGCACGGATCAACACAAAGCGCCACAGCCATGTGGCCACAGCCGGAACATTCCCGGCACCAGAATCGCGTCCGTCCGCTTGCATTGGGTTTTGGCCAAAGTAGCATTGACACCTCGAGCTCTTGATTTGGCTAACTCATTCACCCTCATCACTCACTTATCCATCTATCACAACACCACTGTTTCATGCACACACAGTCACTACCTTCCTTCTGCACGCCGCTTCGCTTCGCAACAACACTGACAACTCGCGACATTTTGGAATCCTAAATATGAAACTAAGGCATGGGTTGGTCCCGTCAATGACCTGTAGTATCCAAACTAACCAATGAAATCAACTGTTCTGGGAGTTATTTGTCGCGTATGGTAATGCAGCCGACCTCTGAACCTATGACGTGGGTTTTCGTATGGAAAATCCCCAGCGTGGTATTTTCCACTTCCAACGCTACTATTAAGGCGGTGTGAGGCGAAGCGACTCACGCACCTTACGCACGGATTCTGGCGGCGTGCTGACAACGGCATGATCAGTGAACGCTTGTATTCGGGCGGCGCGTCGCGAAAAAGTTTAAAGTGACTGGTTCCGCGGACAGCTCCGATGATTGTTCGTATTGCATCTAGGTTTAACTTTTCGAGTTCATCTGTTAGGGTTTTGCTACAATTGTCCCATATTATGTCGCAATAATCAAAGTGTGGTAGAATGAAGGATTTAAACATAATTTCCAATGATTTTCGACTCAGTCTATATTTGTATGTACGCAAGCAAGCTACGAGAGTTCTGCACTTTGCAACAAGAGATTTTATATGTTCATCCCATTTACAGTTGTTTTGTATTATTATTCCTAAGTGTTTGTGATTTTGGGAACTTTCAAGGATGGTATTGCCGAAGTTTAGATCTGCGATATCAGGGGTTCTTTGTGTACAAAAGTTCACCAATTCAGTTTTTGCATGGTTAAATGCTACCTTCCATGTTTCTGCCCAATTTACAATTTTTTCAAGATCTGAGTTTAAAATTTCGGCACGGATGTTGTGATTGGCTAATGACAAGTACATGCTAGTGTCGTCAGCAAAAAGCTTAATCGTAGATTCTATGTCACGTACAATGTCGTTTACATAAATTAGGAAAAGCAAAGGTCCAAGCACTGATCCTTGAGGAACTCCCGCTACTACTGGAAGATAAGTTGATTTACTGCCTTTTAATACAACTGCTTGCTTTCGATCTGTTAGGTAGTCTGTAAACCAGTTTAATAATGGCCCATTAATTCCAACGGCTTCGAGTTTATGCAATAAGCCCCGGTGCCAAACTCTATCGAATGCTTTGGATATATCAAAGAAGATTGCTTGGGTAGTTATTCTATTGTCGAGTGATTTGCATATGTCATTGTATATTGTAAGAAGCTGGTAAACAGTTGAGTCTCCAGGGATGAAACCGGACTGCGACTCTGTAATGATATTGTTTTGTGTTAAGTAGTCAAAGACATGAATTTGTATGCATTTCTCTAGTGTTTTGCCAACACAGCTTAGGAGGGAGATTGGACGATAATTACTACATGTATCTTTGTTTCCCTTTTTATGAACTGGTGAAACGTGGGCTATTTTCCAAACTGACGGAAAAAGTCCTTCACGTAAAGACCGATTAAACAGTGCAGTTAGGCTGTCACAAATCACTTCGCAGCTCTCAATTAAAATTCTATTGTGGATTTCGTCTGGACCGACTGCTTTTGTTTTGTCTAGTTTGTTAATCGTATTTATAACTTCTTCGACTGAAAGTGTGAGAGTGTTTATTCTGCAAGGAAGCCTTGGTACTTCAGGAATGTCTGACATATCGTCTTCGACAATGGACTGTTGGATAAAGAAGTCGTTGAACAAGTTTGCTTTTTCTAGGTTAGTATAGTAGGTTGTTCCGTTTGACGTCAAAGGG
>NW_027126704.1:0-1353 GCF_037325665.1 Littorina saxatilis | reverse complement strand
CAATTCTTATAGTTAATACCCTCCCATCCGTCCCCGCTGGATTATGTCCTTGGGGGTTTGTTTGACTAATAGTCTCGAATGATTATTACGGATGCTGGCGCTCACGTGGTGCGCAGGGTGTTATGGGTAACCGAGCAGGGTCAGGCCATAGCAACCGCTATGGCGTCGCTTTTAGCTTGGTTACCACCCTACTAAGGGCAGGTAATTTGAGAGGTTTTTCGACATCTAGCATGTGGGACTAAAGTCAATGCATTCATAAGAATTGGGTAAGTATATTATATTAAATCAAAATTTAATTAAAAATTTTCGATTATCTACCTGTTTGAAATGAAGGTTGATTCCGTCTTGAACATCGTCAACTGCCTGGTGCAAGACCAGAACGACCAGCCCGAGGAACCTGAGGACCCAGAAGACTTTGCAGAGGAGCAGGGACTGATGGGAAGGTTCATCCATCTCTTGAACGCTGAAGATGCTAACCAGCAGTTCTTGGTAAGAGCTGTTCTGTAGTGGTATATTGTATACTGGTGCAGTGGAACCTCCCTTTATAGACCTCCACAAATCTGAGAAAATCAGGTCTTAAAAAGGAGGGAGTTTAAAATGGGGACATTTACAGAGGTACAAAAACACAGAAAATCTGATTTTTTTTTTTCCGTTCATGGGCTGAAACTCTCACGGCTTTTACGTGTATGACCGTTTTTACCCCGCCATTTAGGCAGCCATACGCCGCTTTCGGAGGAAGCATGCTGGGTATTTTCGTGTTTCTATAACCCACCGAACTCTGATATGGATTACAGGATCTTTTTCGTGCGCACTTGGTCTTGTGCTTGCGTGTACACACGGGGGTGTTCGGACACCGAGGAGAGTCTGCACACAAAGTTGACTCTGAGAAATAAATCTCTCGCCGAACGTGGGGACGAACTCACGCTTACAGCGGCCAACTGGATACAAATCCAGCGCGCTACCGACTGAGCTACATCCCCGCCCTCGGAGTAAACGGTGAGGCTTGATTTCTTTTTACACTCTGTAAAACATAGTTTGCTGTTCTATGTCGACTAAACGTAACATTTCGTAAGCAACGTTTGCTGTTCTATGTCGACTAAACGTAACATTTCGTAAGCAGCGGTTGCTGTTCTATGTCGACTAAATGTAACATTTCGTAAAACAACGGTTGCTGTTCTATGTCGACTAAATGTAACATTTCGTTAAACAACGGTTGCTGTTCTATGTCGACTAAATGTAACATTTCGTAAGCAACGGTTGCTGTTCTATGTCGACTAAATGTAACATTTCGTAAAACAACGGTTGCTGTTCTATGTCGACTAAACGTAACATTTCGCAAGACAACGTTTGCTG
>NW_027126703.1:80000-94031 GCF_037325665.1 Littorina saxatilis | reverse complement strand
CTCTTTCTCTTTCTCTCTCTCTCTCTCTCTCTCTCTCTCAAACCGATAACGACATCCTGTGTTGAAATAATTACAAAAATCAGCGAATATTGTTGTTCAAACAACCATAATGACAAAAGAAAATATGACAGCACTCTGATTTTCTTGCAGCAGGATATTTGATATCTTACCTTCAAAATAAACACAAGAAAACTGTAGGTCAACGTGCTTTTTTTCGAGTGGCAGCATCTTTTATACCCCTACCCCCTACTTTTTGGAATAAAAATCATAGATATTATAAGGAATATGCGAGTGCTCTAATATTTTCTGGGCAAGATATAGACACTGTTCACATTCATTTAATGTAAACAAAGAATAGGGTTACCATTTTAGTTTGTTTTTTTAGCTTTCAGGCCCTTATTTTAGCAATTTTGTGCGAATTTTGGGCAAAACGGTGGTTACATGAAAAATGCATGGTGTTCAGCAGTCTTTAGGGAATGAGTATTTCTTTTTTGATTGTGGTACAGAGAATGCTTTTACTACTGTAAAACTTTTAGTAATCAGATGTGTCAATAAAAAAAATCAAAGGTAGACTCAGATGCTGCGTAACCCTTTAAATGATTACCTGCAGCAGCTAAGAAAGCTGAACGTTGGAAGACGATTCGACACACGTACTTTACAATGTTGCAATCTTCCGCGTCGAAGGAGTCCACTTCTATCGTGTGCAGCACGTCTTTTGTGACAGAGTGATCTTCGCTTGTGTCACTGCAATGACAATCTGTTTTGCTACGGAACTGCGTTGATATGTTTTACAACACATATTTACTTGAGTAAAGTTAATTCAAAAAGAAAAGTACACAATGTTTTAAGTCTAGCTGCACGCAAACATTGACATATTGTCACAGGAATTCACAAACCTTGTATCTAATAAATATGAAACAAAAGAGTTATTGACCAAGGCCGAAGGCCGCGGTCAATAAATATGAAACAAAAGTCGATATGCCCCCCGAGGACCGACAAAAAGCTGGTCCGACAACAAACCACCAAACATCGTTTTGGTCATCATTTTGGTAGTGAGGAAATAAGTGCCAAATCAACACAGTGAGCCATGCTTTGAAACACAAGTTCCGTTTTGATAATACATGTTTTGGTGCCCCAGCACGTTGGGTCAAAGGTCACAGAAGAGTTGCGTAGTGCAGCTAAGGAAAGAATCGCAATCTTGTTTCCGACTCATTGCCTCTTTGTTACATTTAGTAAAGTTTTAACATAGAGGGAGAATCGAGGCGAGGGTCGTGGTGTATGTGTGTGTGTGTGTGTGTGTGTGTGTGTGTGTGTGTGTGTGTGTGTGTGTGTGTGTGTGTGTGTGTGTGTGTGTGTGTGTGTGTGTGTGTGTGTGTAGAGCGATTCAGAGTAAACTACTGGACCGATCTTTATGAAATTTTACATGAGAGTTCCTGGGCATGATATCCCTACATATTTTTTCAGATTTTTGGATAAATGTCTTTGATGACGTCATATCCAGCTTTTTGTAAAGGTTGAGGCGGCACTGTCACACTCTCATTTTTCAATAAAATTGATTGAAATTTTGGCCAAGCAATATTCGACAAAGCCCGGACTTTGGTAATGCATTTCAGCTTGGAGGCTTAAACATTAATTAATGACTTTGGTCATTAAAAATCTGAAAATTGTAATTAAAATTATGTTTGTATAAAACGATCCAAAATAACGTTCATCTTATTGTTCATCATTTTCTGATTCCAAAAACATATAAATATGTTATATTCGGATTAAAAACAAGCTCTGAAAATTAAAAATATAAAAATTATGATTAAAATTAAATTTTCGAAATCGATTTAAAAACAATTTCATCTTATTCCTTGTTGGTTCCTGATTCCAAAAACATATAGATATGATATGTTTGGATTAAAAACACGCTCAGAAAGTTAAAACGAAGAGAGGTTCAGAAAAGCGTGCTATGCCGCACAGCGCAACTACTACCGCGCTAAACAGGCTCTTCAATTTCACTGCCTTTTGCACGAGCGGCGGACTACGGTCATTGTTAAATAAATGCAGTGCGTTCAGTTTCATTCTGTGAGTTCCACAGCTTGACTAAATGTAGGAATTTCGCCTTTCGCGACTTGTTTTTCATTATACCTGTCATTCTGCTTGCTCGGCTTTGTTAGATGTTTACCGGCCCGGTTGGCCTAGTGCAGTGGTAAGGCGTCCGCCCCGTGATCGGAAGGTCGTGGGTTCGAACCCCGGCCGGGTCATACCTAAGACTTTAAAATTGGCAATCTAGTGGCTGCTCCGCCTGGCGTCTGGCATTATGGGGCTAGTGCTAGGACGGGTTGGTCCGGTGTCAGAATAATGTGACTGGGTGAGACATGAAGCCGGTGCTGCGACTTCTGTCTTGTGTTTGGCGCACGTTATGACTGTGTCAAAGCAGCACCGCCCTGATATGGCCCTTCGTGGTCGGCTGGGCGTTAAGCAAACAAACAAACACATTTGTTAGATGTTCGCATATCTTGTTGCTGTGTTCTTTGCTTTTATCATTATTTCTTATTTGTGCTTCGTTTAGCGATAAAACGTCTTGTGCACGGGTCAACATGTGTGTGTCAGGGGTCAATTGGTTTGACTTGGACTTGACGTTCGTGTTTTTCTGAACGTCTGTGTATCAAAACACAGATACACGCACTTCATGACTTTGTAAGAAGACAAAACATATCGCTATATTTTATTTGTTTGTGATGAATTTATCACCTTTCATGAAATAGTTTTGTTTTGTGTTTACTTTTGCCAGTTTACCAGTTCGTTTTTGGAACTTTGCAAAGCAGTGTCGTCTAGCTGTCTAGGTCTGGGGAAACGCCAATAAAAAGAGCCGAAGAATCCCCAAGCGTGTTTATTGGGTTTGCCTTTGATTATCCATGTAGAACCTGCTTCCTGCAACTATGGTAATCGGGGATTTATTGCATGGGGAACATGATATGTATTTCCCAGGTGTTTGTGAATGAAAACTCGTGAAAATGATGACAATAACACATATTTGGACTGCTATTGCACAGTTTTACAGAAAATATCAACCCATGAATTGAAGTTACATTTGATGCGGTGAATGTTCAAAACACTTTCGTTTCGTTTTTCTCGAAACAGCAAAAAATTAGATACTAGGATTGTGAACTACAACGACGATGTGTAGAATACTGAATACAAAAACGGAACGTGTAAACACGATTTTTGAGTCATTTTCCTTGTTGCTGCTGTCATCGTCTGCGTTCTTGTCGCCGTTGTGGATGTCTTCATTTTAAGTTCTGTGTGTGTTTTCGATCGCTACACACTAGAATACAGACTGAATTGCACACAACTTGCTTCGCACATACCTGAATTATTAAAGAATGCAGGGTGCAAATTTCATTATGTTATCAGCAGAAGCAATTTCAAAATGTCAAATTTTTAGTACCAAGTGTTGTGGCGCCGACGTCAATGGTCGGAGTAGCGTTACACGCATGTGATCAAAACTATTCCTCCGATTGTCACCACATGTGGCTAAAAGTAAAGTGTCAAACAATGACTCCTATGCGTTTTGTTCCTCCAGCTTTTTGAAAAAATGCACAAAAACGTTGTTTTTGACCAGCCAAAACAAATACCAAATAGAAAAACCGTAACACAAATGACAATTTTCTTCATAATTCTTATTCAGAGAAAAAACAAGTCGCGTAAGGCGAAAATACAACATTTAGTCAAGTAGCTGTCGAACTCACAGAATGAAACTGAACGCAATGCAACGCAGCAAGACCGTATACTCGTAGTCCACCGCTCACGGCATAGGCAGTGAAATTGACAAGAAGAGCGGGGTAGTAGTTGCGCTGGGAAGGATAGCACGCTTTTCTGTACCTCTCTTCGTTTTAACTTTCTGAGCGTGTTTTTAATCCAAACATATCATATCTATATGTTTTTGGAATCAGGAACCGACAAGGAATAAGATGAAAGTGTTTTTAAATTGATTTCGACAATTTAATTTTGATAATAATTTTTATATATTTAATTTTCAGAGCTTGTTTTTAATCCGAATATAACATATTTATATGTTTTTGGAATCAGCAAATGATGGAAAATAAGATAAACGTAAATTGGGATCGTTTTTTTTTAAAAATATTTTGTTTACAATTTTCAGATTTTTAATGACCAAAGTCATTAATTAATTTTTAAGCCACCACGCTGAAATGCAATACCGAAGTCCGGGCTTTGTCGAACATTATCCGACCAAAATTTCAACCAGTTTGGTTGAAAAATGAGGGCGTGACAGTGCCGCCTCAACTTTCACGAAAAGCCGGATATGACGTCATCAAAGACATTTATCAAAAGAATGAAAAAAACGTCTGAGGATATCATACCCAGGAACTCTCATGTCAAATTTCATAAAGATCGGTCCAGTAGTTTAGTCTGAATCGCTCTACACACACACACACACACACAGACAGACACACATACACACACGTCACACACACATACACCACGACCCTCGTCTCGATTCCCCCCTCTATGTTAAAACATTTAGTCAAAACGTCACTAAATGTAAAAATGTAAAACCATACATAAACAAACATCGTGCCAAATTGTATGACATTCGGATGAACAGTTTTGAAAATATCCTGTAACTGCAACGCATGCTACGAAAAACGTGATTTTGAAATAAAAACGTGCTTGAAGTTGAACTTAAGTTATCGGTGGTATATTTTCAGTGACAGATAGCATATCGCCATCGCACAACACTGTGACGTGTCTCTGATCCTTATCACCTGTCTTCAGCTCGACATTAGCTTGCTCAAAACTTTGTTCTTTTCTTTTTGTGATTTGTCCAACTTCTTGTATTAGGAGGTGGCGGCATGTAGATTCCCAAGAAATCTGTGTTGTGTTTTCCGAGAACAAACATAGCAATCCGTAAAATTGACGCCGCGAAGACTTTTCAGACTTAATGAAACACAATCTGATTCTCTTCGACATCGAAATATAAAAACATATTTTCGATGCTTTAAATGCTTGATTTTACATGAGACAAACGAGTATAGCCGGTTGTATGACGGCTTACTAGTGCCAAAACCTGGAGTTACCCATTATCACGCGACAATTACTAATTAACGCTGTCAGTTACTGTTTTCACTCGTTAGTTACTCATTTTCACGGGATAATTAGTAATTTTCACGCGAAAATTACTAATTTTTAGTTTTGGCACTAGCAATCCGTCAGGAAGTGAGCCAAAACTAAAAATTAGTAATAAACAGGTTACAATTATGAGGTTTTGGCACTAGTAAGCCGTCATACGGTTGTTTACATGATGGGCGCAACAGTTTATTTACAAAACGTCTCAAAAGTTTGATGTCCACAAATCTGAAACCTGTCAGTTTGTCCTCAGGGTTGAGATCACAGTCTTCGATTTTACTTTGTTTGACTTCTTCTCTTTTTACATTTAGTCAAGTTTTGACTGAATGTTTTAACATAGAGGAGAAATCGAGATGAGGGTCGTGGTGTGTGTGTGTGTGTGTGTGTGTGTGTGTGTGTGTGTGTGTGTGTGTGTGTGTGTGTGTGTGTGTGTGTGTGTGTGTGTGTTTGTTTATTCTTGTGTGTTGTGTACAGTGTATTTTTGAAGATTTGACCTGCTTTGTCAATAGAGCAAAACGACGTCATATTTACTGTCTTTTTCTTAAAGGCCTGTTGAAGCAATAGATCAAAGTGTGTTATAGCGTCAAAACCCCAAAACACACTTTTCAACAATGTTTGGTTAATTTCCATGGGGTTTCCTTACCTTAAATCAGTCAGAAGACGTCATGGTTTTTTGTGTGTTGTTGCCTGAAATTACAAAGATCTCACCTTTGGATGAGCGCGACATGCTCAGTAGAAATTCCGCCTTTCTTATTGAAAGAAGTGTACTTGCTGTAAAGTGCGCTAAACAGCAAGCCCTGCTTGATCAGTTTCAAAAGCACCAGTCTCACAATTTCTCCCAGGTACAAACTGCCGATCATCTTCTCCAAACTAAAACAGCACGACAAAAAGAACCAAAAACACAGATTAATACACGCGCGAGGCCAATAGTATACAATAAATGTTGCAATTAAAATATTTCGTTTAAAGACATCTTTTTGTTTGTTTTTATAATTGCATTCCAAAAGAATGACAACTTTTTTAACGATCAACGTTAATTGTTTGGGTTTGCTAACATGTATTTTACCTTTAAAACCAGGGCATACGGTCGTTTCCAAAGTTGTATCGGAATATTCTGTAGAGCAAACAATACAACCGCCCATGAGGTCTGCCTTTACTTTGCAAAATCAAGAAGTTGTGTTGTACTTGGTTACGAATTCGACTGTTGACGGACGTATGGGTGAAAGAGAAAAGATGACATTAAGACATGGAACAGGAGTGTCCCTTTGCCATGTCTTCATCTTTCATTTGTCTGGACACATTTTGTTGCGCTTACTTTTAGTAATGGTATTCTGGGTTAAGTTTTGTTTTCTTTCTATGATCTTATTTGATGTCTTTGAAATGGACTAACATTCTGTTTACACATGTATACATGTGGCTGTCAACAAATAAAACTGTTTACCTTTGGTTTAGAAAAACAACAACAACAACAACAACAACAACAACAACAACAACAACAACAACAACAACAACAACAACAATGTCTTACATTTGTTTCCCTGGGTTCACGGTAGTTTGGTCAAGGGTTATGTCGAATTCAGTTTTTAAATCATCAAGGCTGCCATCTTCTCCTAAAGCTCCACTCTCCGTGCTGACTATCACCTGCAATGAGGTCCATAATCGTATAGAGGCTTGCATTTCATATACCCATTCGTTCACGCAAAATACATTCTCTAACAAAATACTCGCTCTCTGTGGATAGCACCCATGGTGTTCCTAGGCGGTAAGCGTTCAATTGCACGTCAAAGCCTGGCGGTATCTGTACTCTGAAACTCGTGGTTTAGGGGAGGCGGAGTGAGTCTCTAAGGTGCCAAACGAAAAAGATAAACCTATAGTTTGGCACAAGCTTATGGTTACTGGGTGAAAACATAAATAATTCACCATTAAAATGCGGTCGCAATAGCGCTGTCCATAGGTTTCTAAAACTGATACAATCACAAAAAATGAAATGTTCTGAGCAAATAACAGAAACAAATTCAAGAGAGAGAGAGAGAGAGAGAGAGAGAGAGAGAGAGAGAGAGAGAGAGAGAGAGAGAGAGAGAGAGAGAGAGAGAGAGAGAGAGATTCAGATTCAGATTCAGATTCAGATTCAAAACTTTAATACAAAGGGATAAAGGTTTTAGGCAATGCCTAATCTTCCAACCTGTCCCTTTTAGACATACATGACATTATACATTACAATTATATATTTATAACATATATATAGAGAGAGAGAGAGCTGAACAGAACAGAACTGAACTTTATATCACAAGGATACAGATTAAGGCTAGGCCTTTTCTTACTATCTGTCCTAGGGACAATAAACATACAAACAAAAGAACAACACATTACCAGTGTATACTAAAACAGAGAGAGAGAGAGAGCTTACACTTACACACATATACACACACGCACACATACACAAACAAACAAACACACGCACCCACACACATACACACACAAACAAACACATACCACGCCACCTCCACCACCCTTGTCTACATTCCTGGTCTATTTGAAAGCATTCAGTCACAGCCTAACACATGTTAAAAACACTTGCCACTACATCAAATAAAGCAATATTTTACTAACGATATTTTGTACAGAAGAATTTTGTATGAGTAGTCGTTTGTCCTTCCTCTAAAAACAAACCTTTTCTGTAGTATTGTTTTCATTACCACATGTAGATTGGTCCGCCCCTTCTTGCAAATAGCATGCGCTACTTCCATTGCCAAGGATGAAAGCGATGCGACATTTGTCGTCTTCCCTAACGCCGGTCATAAACAAAGACACCAGATCGTTGACGATAGCCTTGATCTCCAGGTTGCTGACCTGAATGTGAAGAGAAAAAAACGTTGACAGACACAAGTCGTATATATGTGACCCTCCACCACGGAATGAGTCGCATGTCACCTTTGCATGATTTTCATATTTTTACATTTTCCTAAAGAGTTTGTTATGCTCTATCCAGTGGTGAAAACCGTTTTAGAAAAGAGCGGAAACTGTTTGAGTTATACGCCTGTGACTAAGGTGACCCTCACACTGTTACCATACACTCTCCGGACTTATATCAAGCCTAGCGCAGAACCGCGCGAGGTGACATGCGACTCATTTCGTGGTGGAGGGTCACATATACGACTTGTGTCTGTCTGTCTGTGTGTGTGTGTGTGTGTGTGTGCGTGTCCGCGATGCACGGCCAAAGTTCTCGATGGATCTCTTTCAAATTTGGTGGCCATATTCAGGTACACCCCGGACACAACCTGGTCGATGATATATTTCAACACGTGCTCTCAGCGCGCAGCGCTGAACCGATTTTGTTTTTTCTGTTCATTTCACCATTCCCAGTAACTCTTCCTTATCTTCTCCAGTGTTTTGAGTTTATCTGCCTTCCTTACTATTTTTAGAAGGTCACTGCACGTTACTATTTTTAGATCTCCCTTCCTTCAGCCGAGTCCCCGGCGCAGCCGGGTATTCGGCTTGACTTCTTCCCGGCGAAGCCGTACCCGGCGAAGCGGGTATTCATCTAGTATATGTATAGGTTACAACACGAGTGGTTTTTTATATGGCTTGTATTTCAGTCAAGACCCAGCGGATGAATATCATCGGGAGACACGAGCCTCTGGCGAGTGGATCTCGATTGATATTCCCGCTGGGTCTTGACTGAAATACAAGCCATATAAAAAAAACACGAGTGTTGTAATCTGTATATCCCATTCTACCATCAAACACAAAGTGTACACTACTAGCAGCGCTGTTGCGATCTGTGGAGTGTAAAACAGTAGTGCCACCGAGACTTGGCCCTTTTGCAACCTCAAACTAAGTGACCGTCGCTGAAAAAATGAAACGAATGAGTGCATCGATAAGTACGCGGTAACACTACTTTCAGACCATTTAGTTTAAGTAAAGGTTCATAAGTTGCAAGAAAGTAATGATGTCGTATAGAAATTCATTTAGTTGAAGCGCACAATTCTTTTGATTTGCGTTTCAGGTCGGTGGAACGGGCGAAACCGGTTTGGCACCTATTTGGCTTACTCGATTCAGAATCGATTCCACGTTGTTTTTCTCGAACGTATACAATTAGCTTATTGACAGAGAAGCAAATGTTAGGGAACACATATGTAGGTTTAGATTTAACCATTTGGTCCCTATTTGAAATGTATCTACGTGTTTTGCGAGTGTGTTTGCATGGATAAACCTAAACTGGTATGGGTGTGAGGAAAACAGGACCCAAGTCTGTCACCGCCGATTGATTGCATTTTGAAGGTATATGACTGGATTACGGAAAAATACACACATGTTAAGTTCTTGGATACCTTCATCGCCAATGTGGACTTACTGCAGAGCCAGGCAAAAGAGTAGACTTGCTCGCAAAATACGTGAAACAGCCGATGTTTGATAACGAAGCGAAGCCAAAGGACGCTTCTCGGTAGATAAACAGTCGTCTGCTCACGATGCAAGGGAGGGTACTCGTTTTTTTGTTTTGGTTTGCAACCATTGGCATTGTGATAGTGTTCGACTGTTCTGCATTGCTTTCATAATGAAAGAAACGTTTGTTTATTGCATCCCATACATCAGATCAGTTCCGAGATTCATTTTTGCGTGCAACTGATATGGTTTTCTGAGCCGTGCGATACGATTTTGGAACTTCATACAAATGTGTCACATTGTTCGGCGCGAGGTCAAAGGTCGGGAGGAAAGTAGTTCTTTGCCCAAATCGGAATCTGCACTATCATATATTTTTTGGAGTCCATGATGTATTTATTGAGCTATAAAAATACAACATATATACCCATACTGAAGTAACAGAGACAAAGAAGCAGCTCATGGGATATATATATATATCCCATGACCTCCCTTCTTTGTCTCTGTTACTTCAGTATGGGTATATATGTTGTATTTTTATAGCTCAATAAATACATCATGGACTCCAAAAAATATATGATAGTGCCGATTCCGATTTGGGCCAAGAACTACTTTTCTCCCGACCTTTGACCTCGCGCCGAACAATGTGACTGAAGTTCCAAAATCGTATCGCACGGCTCAGAAAACCATATCAGTTGCACTCAAAAATGAAACTCGGAACTGATCTGATGTATGGGATGCAATAAACAAACGTTTCTTTCATTATGAAAGCAATGCAGGTCGAAAAAAACGAACATTCAACTTACAAGATAGCCAACACAGATGCTAGCGAACGATCGAACCTATCAGGCTATTCATTCTCTGTTTGCTATCCGTGTCGCTACCATAGGAATAATCCAAAAAAAGAATATGCAACACAACATAAAGAAAATGTGCTCCCTCAATACTGTTTCGAACGTTTTCTCCGTGTCCTTGTTTACTGCAGACCGGTTTACAAGAACATAGTACTCTGTTACACACAGTACGAAACACTGCCATGAAAACCACAACAAAAGAGTAGTCTCCCTTGCGCCCGGACAGCACACAGATAAAAACTAGATTTTAAGCTGGCACAACCTTAATCCAATCAGAAATATGCTTAAAGGTAGATTGTAATACACTCTTAATTGCTTTGCTGCTAAAGAGTTCTATCCGCAGTTTTATTAACCCGTGCATAACACTAGTTTGAACAGTCGAACACTATCCTGGCTGCAAAGCAAAACAAAAACGAGTACCCTCCCTTGCACCGTAGCAGACGACTATTTATCTGGCACCAAAGAAACGTCCAAAAAGATGTCAAAACAAATCCTGTCTCCCATTAAGGTGAACGACATAGTAAAGATCAACGGAGGTGAGGAAGGGGTAGTTAAGAGTGTTTCAAGGCCACTTGGCTTCGCTATACTGGATGTGGTGACCCCAAACGGCACCAGACGCAAAATCCACAGAATAAATGTACAAAAACTGGCAAGTCTGCCATCAAACCCTGACATTGACCACATTCTGATGCCCCAAAATGTGCTCGAAGAACTTGACATGGACTTTCCAGAAACTGACAACTCCGAAAACACAAAATCAACGCCGAAAGTAAAAAAACGCTTTGCTGAAACAGAAATACCAGACATACCGACGTTTATTGCTCAAAACACCAGCCAAAACACACTCAAGAAAACTGCCCATGATGTTAAGCTGCTAAAAACCTTCATTCAAGAAAAGTTGCCGAACACAGAGCTCGAAATTCACCAATTGACGCCATCCTCCCTCAATGAAATTCTTTCAAAATACTTCATCGCACTGAAAAAAGCTGACGGGACAGATTATGAAGCAACGTCGATGCGAAGTTTCTGGGGAAGCATTCACCGACACCTTAAAAGCAAATCGTACCCCCATGACATCAATCGTTCCCCTTCTTTCCAGCAAGCCCAACAGACCTTAAATGCCAAACTAAAAGCGCTAAAAAATGCAGGCAAGGGGAACATGCAATACAGTGCTGAAGCTCTCACAGACGAGGAAATAAACACTCTCTACGAAAGAAACCAACTGGGCCAAACTACTGCAGAATCTCTCCTGAACACCATGTGGTGGAATAACTGCATACACTTTGGTCTAAGGGCAGTTACCGACCACCATCAGATGAAATGGGGAGATGTCACTCTTGGAAAAGATTCATCTGGCAAGGAGTACCTGAGGTAAAACGATTTGTATTATAACAACGAAAGATATTTAGTTATGCAGATCAAAATAACAAGCGCAGCATGAATGAAACTTCCAAGCCCAAACAAATTCTGATCACATAATCACAGCTAACATTATATGGGATATGTATGCCTAAGAAATAAGAGCACAACAGCAGGCTTGTATTTTTCCCAAAAATGCCTATGATAATTATTGATTGTACCTATAGCAAGACCTTAAAAGCAGTTGGCTTTATGGTATTTCACAATCATACTTCTCCCAATTACTCGCCGCAAAATAATGGGTAACTGGATTAAACTACAGTGCAATAATCTTATAATTCAAAAGTACCACACAGAGAAAAATTGATAGCAACCCTGAAATTTCATGCTAACACTAACAGCATGCAACATAATTTCATAAAACAAATATCAACATTTTTAAAGGTTTAGTAGAAAAGGAAGAAACAATTACCGGTACTGACTAATGTTTCAGTTACAACGAAAGATCCACAAAGACCAGGACAGGGGAACATGTCACAAACATCAGAGCTGTACGACCAACAGTGTGGGCAACACCCCAAGATCCGACAAGATGCCCAGTGGCAACTTACAGGCTGTATGCTGAATATCGCCCAAAAGACTACTCAGGAGAAGACGACCCCTTCTACATCGCGACCACAACTGTCCCCAACCCCAAACCAGGCACAACATGGTTAAAAAAACAGAGAGTTGGCGTCAACAAGTTGGCGACTTTAATGAAAGATATGGCAATCAAAGCAGGTCTGACCCAAAACAAAAGAATAACCAACCACAGCGCAAGGAAAACCATGGTGCAAACATTGGTCAACAAGCAATTTGCCCCCACAGAAATAATGCAATTAACCGGCCATAAGAATGTGCAGTCCATTAACACATACTCAAAAATGTCAGAAGAAACGCACAAAAAAATGAGCACAGCACTGGCTGAATCTCAATCTACACCACAGCAATCAGTCACCTCATCAACACACCTGCAATCAACAACTGCAGACATTCCAACAAGCAGCATGCACACATACATGCATCAAGAACACACAAGAACAGCCACAATGCAAAATTCATGCAGCCACCAGCCAACGCTTCCATTCCCTTTTTTCGGAGGCTCTGTGTCCAACTGCACCATCAACATTAACGTCAACCCACCACAATCAAATTCCACAGCTACAGTCTCACTCTCAGTCACCGACACACAGAGTGAAACTGTTAAGCAAGCAGCCCCTGCCAAGCGTCCTCGACGCAAATAAACTTAATCAATCATTCAATGTCCGATCCCCATGATCTTTAGTTCTAAAACTTGATTCAGTTAGTACATCAAACAGTCTTTTTCGCAGTAGCGGTTGCCTTGCTTTTAGTAAGTTTTACTCAATTTTAAGAAATAATTCTGCATCTTGTGAAATATTGAACATGCAACAACAAAGAAACCACTTCCATGGCTCAGGCACTATTACTTTTTCTCAATGTTTATTCAGTTTATTTAGTGTTCTACTTTGATAGTAAGTTTATATGTGGTGATGTTCACTTCGCTTCAAACATGTTGCTACTATTTGTTATTTTCAGCAGACATATCATATGTGCATCTGTTTTCAGCAAAGTTTGCATTGCTGAGTTGGTTGATTTCTTACCCACAAGTACATTGTTATTTGTTAATGTTATTTTCATTGCAAACTATCACTAGCTGTCAGACTCTATTGATACAAATTATGCACATTTATGGGCGCAGAGCCACAATGAAATGTGTGAAAATTGCTTCTGTATTGCATTCAAAAAACCTTTAGATTCAAAACAATGTGTTGCAACAACATGTATCAAATTATTTTGCTGTTAAAAAAGAAAAAAAAAGCTCATCTGTCATCTTATCAGACCTTCTTCGAGTGGTGTGTGTGTGAGAGAGTGAGACTGAGAGTGAGACTGAGAGTGAGAGTCTGTCAGCAAGTGAGAGTCTGTCAGCAGTGTGTTTGGTCATCTTACTGTCCGTGTGTTCAAGATATGTGTGTTTGGTGCGCGTCTTCAGTGCCTCTGGCAGTGTCGGTGTGGGAACTGACAGAAGCTAGGGAGCACAGATAATAGAAGCCCTGTCACATAGACTAATCTCACACAATCAATACACATTTGGCTCATGTTTGAAACGACAGTTTCGAGTTTGTTAGTCAAACTCAAAGCAACAACAGTGGTGACATGCGTCGCGGGACCGAGAAACGTCCTTGACCTTACCTGGTTTGGCTGGGCTTCGCTTCAAACATCAGCTGTTTCACGTATTTTGCGA
>NW_027126703.1:57500-75000 GCF_037325665.1 Littorina saxatilis | reverse complement strand
CAATAATATTGTTGAAACACCTACCTGTTTTATTTGGCAAAGCTTGTACTGTCGTGCAAAACATGTTGCTGCTGGTCGTTTGAGGTGTACTGTAATCGTCCAGTTCCTTCTGCACAGCTTTCATCAACGTCTCGATTTGTTCAGGTCCCACCAGGAAGCGTTTTAGGTGCACCATAATCTACGTAAACAATAACAAAACATGCATATGCACTTGCACTCATGAGAGTTACACCTGATTCTTCTAGAGTTTTCAAAACGTCAGCGTCAATTTTCTTGTTGGGTCGTTGATTTCTCCTCTGTGATAAACCAAAACTTAAAGTCATTTTTGAATCAAGGTAAACATGCTACGCATGGCACAGATTTTGCAAAATGACGTCCCTTTGCTCCTGTGTGATTGACATTTTGTGAGTTCAGAAATTATGTTAAAATGCGGAAATAGCATGATTCTGTTATGTTTCGTTGTGACATTATCTTAATAAGATAAATTAGAATCTTCTGGGGCCCGGTAGCTCAGTTGGTAGAGCACTGGACTTGTGATCGGAAGGTCGCAGGTTCGAATTCGGGCCGGGACGGACACGGGTCAACTTTATATGCAGACCCAGAGACGGAAGCCATGTTCCACCCCCGTGTCATCACAATGGCACGTAAAAGACCTTGGTCATTCTGCCATAAGTGCAGGTGGCTGAATACACCTACACACGCAGACACCTGGGTAGCGCGACTCCGTTGCTGCTAGCTTTCCACTGGGAGGAAGCGACCCGAATTTCCCAGCGATGGGACAATAAAGTAATGAAAAGGAAAAAAAATGAAATGAAATGAATTGGTAGGCAGTGGCAGTCTCTGATTGTAAAAAAGCGACGGAAAATCGTCTGCTAGAAAAGGTTTTCCATGTGTTTAAAACGGATGCACGTGTTTTTAGGTTTAGTCAAATCTTGACTAAATGTTTTTAAAAAGTCGGGGAAGCGAGACGAGCGTGGTGGTGTATGCGTGTCTGTCTGTGTGTCTGTGTGTATGTGTAGAACGGTCCAGAGAAAACTACTGGATCGACCTTCATGAAACTGTACATGAGAGTTCCTGAGAATGATTTCCCAAAATGTGTCTTTGATGACGTTATATCCGGCTTGTTGTGAAAGTTACTGTCACACCCTCACGTTTCGATCAAAGTGATTGAACTTTGGTCAAGCAATCTTCGACGAAGCTTGGACTATGGGATTACATTTCAGCTTGGAAGCTAAACAGTTAATAGATGAGTGTGGTCATTAACAATGTGAAACATATTTAAAACAAGAATTTTAGTAATCAATCTAACAATAATTTAATCTTATTTTTTGTCATTTCCGGATTCCAAAAACATATAGATATGTTATGTTTGAATTAAAAACACGCTCAGAAAGTTGAGACAAACAATAAAGAAGAGCGCGGTTTCCCGTGAAGCGTCATGCGCTACTGCGCTATACTGGGTTGTCACTTTCTGCATCGGCTTTCCCATGATGCTTGACATTGGCTTCTCACTTTCTGCACGTTTTTCGTTCCGTGCATGTGTTTACAGATTGACTACATGTCATAATTTAGCTTCATACGATTTTTTGTTTAATGTTTTATAGTAAATATTAATACTATTCTTACATATGCGAAGCAAAACGGTCCTATGGTTGAACTAGGGTTGTGTCAGAGAATTCAATGAGATTCCGCTAATTTCCCATCATGTCAATGAAAACAGCATGTTATTGTACTATTCAATTTCAAGCATATACTCAATTCTTGTGATGCACTAGTTGTAACATATGTATTGCTATAACTCCCAAGCATTGATGTCCGCGAACTGACAGGACACTAATAATAGCTACATCTGTATATCGAAGCTTACTCGCTTGTCTGGATATGCCGTTGTTTCCTGTAAATCCTCCTGTCCCTGACTGCTGTCGTTGCCTCCGTCTCCTGAGATCAATCTTCTTAATTCAACGTAATCATCAATTTTGGGCCTCCTGTTTTGCAGAAACCGAACACCCACACACACACAAGCACAGGCACACAGACACAGGCACACACGGACACACACACAGACACACAGACACAGACACACACACACAGTCACACACACACACACACACACACACACACACACACACACACACACACACACAAGTCAGGTTACATACAGTCGTTAAACCGTCGGGGATCGACATGTTATTGCTGCGACGAAGTTGAATATGAAAAGAAAACAAGTCGCGTAAGGCGAAAATACAACATTTAGTCAAGTAGCTGTCGAACTCACAGAATGAAACTGAACGCAATGCAATTTTTCAGCAAGACCGTATACTCGTAGCATCGTCAGTCCACCGCGCATGACAAAGGCAGTGAAATTGACAAGAAGTGCGGGGTAGTAATTGCGCTGAGAAGGATAGCACGCTTTTCTGTACCTCTCTTCGTTTTAACTTTCTGAGCGTGTTTTTAATCCAAACATATCCTATCTATATGTTTTTGGAATCAGGAACCGACAAGGAATAAGTTGAAAGTGTTTTTCAATTGATTTCGACAATTTAATTTTGATAATAAGTTTTATATTTTTAATTTTCAGAGCTTGTTTTTAATCCAAATATAACATATTTATATGTTTTTGGAATCAGAAAATGATGGAGAATAAGATGAACGTAAATTTGAATCGTTTTATAAAAATAATGTTATTTTTACAATTTTCAGATTTTTAATGACCAAAGTCATAAATTAATTTTTAAGCCACCAAGCTGAAATGCAATACCGAAGTCCGGGCTTCGTCGAAGATTACTTGACCAAAATTTCAACCAATTTGGTTGAAAAATGAGAGCGTGACAATGCCGCCTCAACTTTCACGAAAAGCCGGATATGACGTCATCAAAAACGTTCGGGGATATCAATCCCAGGAACTCTCATGGAAAATTTTATAAAGATCGGTCCAGTCGTTTGTTCTGAATCGCTCTACACACACACACACACACACACACACACCCACCCACCCACCCCCCACCCCCCCACCCACCCACCCACACACACACACACACAACCACGACCCTCGTTTCGATTCCCCCTATATGTTAAAACATTTAGTCAAAACTTGACAAAATGTAAAAAAGCGTGCAGGAGTACGTGTGACCATGTGAACAAGCACGGTACCGTTAAGCTATCGTGAATTGAACTTGTGACAGTGCGGTACCATTGAGCTGTCGTGGATTCACTCCTGTTTCCGAGACGTCTCTTTAACTGTGTTGGTTTGGTCTCCCGGGCGTACCCATATTTATATTTGCATAGGTACATTATTGCTGTACTGTTTGTAGAGACTGGTGTGTGTGTATTATGCGTGGATGGTAATTAATTGTTGACACCCATTCCTGGGTGAGATTATTGTGACGTATGACGCGAGATTACGCGAGACTTTTCCCGGGGTGTCTTTTTTCAAGGAATCTTTCTGGAAGACAGACGTGTTGTGTTTTCGGTCTGATTCTTTCAACGCCGTCAGTGTTGCGTTATGTGTCTGTCACGAGCTGTAGTTGAGACCAGGATGTGAGCGTTGTTTTGCGGGTATGTTGACATATTTTTCTTTGTTCACTAATTGGGTAAGCAGTGGGAGGTATATATACTTGCTGGTTGTGTTATGCTTGTGCATGTGGAGTACATTTTGAATGTTTGAGAAAACTGTCTTGTTTAAAATGATTCGAGAAAACTGTCTTGGGATTTGAATATTTGAGAACACTTTGTATTGTGTTGTTGAAGAAGGAATGATGTGCTTTTGTATTACATTTAGTCAAAATTTTGACTAAATGTTTTAACGTAGAGGGGGGAATCGTGACGAGGGTCGTGGTGTATGTGTGTGTGTGTGTGTGTGTGTGTGTGTGTGTGTGTGTGTGTGTGTGTGTGTGTGTGTGTGTGTGTGTGTGTGTGTGTAGAGCGATTCAGAGAAAACTACTGGACCGATCTTCATGAAACTTGACATGAGAGATCCTGAGTATGGTATCTCCAGACGTTTTTTTTTCTTTTGTTTATACATTAAATTATTATCAAAATTTTTTTTTCGAAATCAATTTAAAAACACTTTCATCTTATTCCTTGTCGGTTCCTGATTCCAAAAACATATAGATATGATATGTTTGGATTAAAAACACGCTCAGAAAGTTAAAACAAAGAGAGGTACAGAAAAGCGTGCTATCCTTCTTAGCGCAACTACTACCCCGCTCTTCTTGTCAATTTCACTGCCTTTGCCATGAGCGGTGGACTGACGATGCTACGAGTATACGGTCTTGCTGAAAAAGGGCAGCTACTTGACTAAATATTGTATTTTCGCCTTACGCGACTTGTTTTTTCTTTTGTTCGATATATACCTTTGATGACGTCATATCCGGCTTTTTGTGAAAGTTGAGGCGGCACTGTTACGCCTTCAATTTTTAAGCAAATTGGTTGAAATTTGTGTCAAGTAATCTTCGACGAAGCCCGGACTTTGGTATTGCATTTCAGCTTGGAAGCTTACACATTATTTGATGAGTTTGCTCATTGAAGTTGTCATTAAAATCGATTTTTCGCGAACAGATTTAAAGTTGATTGCATTGTAATCCTCATTTTCTCCTTAATTCAAAAATATATACATATGTCATGTTTACTCTTAAAATGTGATCACAATTAACGAAAATAGATTACTTAGTCTTACGATTAAAATTTAAGAAATCGATCCAAAAATGATTTCATCTTATTCTTTATCGTTTCCTGATTTCAAAAACATATAGATATGATAGGTTGTATTAAAAACAAGCTCAGAAAGTTAACAAGTATACAGAAAAGCGCGCTTTCCTGCTTAGCACAATAGGCTACCGCGCTATTCTGGCGTGTTAGTTTCACTGCGTTTTGCACGTGGGAGGTGAGCAATTTCCTTCTCGCGGGGATTGACGAAGCTGTACTGTCTTGGTGAAAAAATACACTGCGTTCAGTTTCATTCCGTGAGTTCGACAGCAGCTTGACCAAACCAGAGACATACATACAGAGATGCGAAGCGAGGGCCGCTCGCGTGAACTCTTACGCTACGCGGGCCGCGCTCGGTCAGCGTGACCTCGCGCCATCCCGTACTAAGTTGTTGTTCGCTTGCTCTCTGACACCGATTTGAAGTGCTTTTCTGTCATATTTCTTTGGATATATCCAGCTTCAGACGAGAGATATCAGTGGTAAGTAAACTTGATTCATATTCTGTAGCTTCAATAGTGTGCATTTGAGAGGATTGGCTTCCCGAAGTGAGTCAAAAACGGTTCCTTCGGTTCTTGCGGCCATTGTTTCTAAGTCCATTGTGCTTGGAGGCAATGTTTGGGAGCTAATATTTTCTTTTGTGCGAAACTTTGCTTTCCCTTGACTGGCAAATGCATTACTGGTGTATACATTAATCTGTTTGTATAATTTTTGACGCGCTGTAATTAAATTTGATGCTTATAAGTCTCACTCAAGTGGTTCTCGCACATACACTGGCGTGTGGATAAGAAGTTTTTAAGGAGAAATGAGCGAAATTGCTTACTTTAGGATTCATCTTCTAATCACCAAATAATGCAATAGTCTTCTTCTTGTGATTTTCTGTTTCTCTTGAGTGCAAATAATCAACATTTTGCATGTTTTATTATCTATGATTTTCTATGAACCAGTTATAACTCTTTAAAAACACAACAATTGCCAGCTTGGCGCCAGTCATGGGAGGATTACTTGCCCCTGTCGTAGGCGAAGAGTACGCGAACAATTGCCAGCTTGGCGCTAGTGGGAGGATTACTTGCCCCTGCCGTAGGCGAGGATAACGCAAGCGGGAAGACAGCGCTTCGCATCTCTTCTATCTATGTCTCTGACTAAATGTAGTAGTTTCGCCTTACGCGACTGGTTAGAGAGTTTAGATTTGGATATGTAAAATTGTTTGAGTTGTCCATATGCTGATAGCGTGCACTCTGTGTTTTTAAATTTACAGACTGGGCAGCATGTGTGACGGGGTTCTTTCTTAGATTGGTTACAAGTATTTTAGATGTGGGTTCTACACTACTCTCATAAAATACTGAACAGATGCGTTTGAGGGCAGATTTTTCTGATGAGGCCGTTTATCGCAAAACCAATTATATGACTGGAAAGGCCTTTTATTCTCCTAACTTAGTTTTAACGTGTGTGTGCTGGCCTTGCAATGCGTTTCACTTGTAGACAAAACGCGTACCTTATTGTCATTTATCTGGTAAATTATTGTGTATCTGTAAACTAGAACGTGCAATTTTGGTGATTGCACAATACAATTGTATGCGCGTTTACTCTATGGAAAGCCGTTTGGCTCACAACCATTACACGTGTAATAAAACATAAATACACGCGTAATAAATGATTACGACACGTGTATTTATTTCTTATTGCACGTGTAATTTATCTTTTTTCTTATGCTATGGAATAGCATAATGATTAAATACACGTGTAATAAATATTTCATACTCGTGTAAGAAATGATTAAATACACGTGTAATTAACATTTCATGCGCGTGTAAGAAATGTTTAAATACACGTGTAATTATTTATTACACGTGTATTTAATCATTTCTTACACGTGTATGAATTATTTATTACACGTGTATGAATCAATCATTACACGCGTATTAATTATTTAGTACGCGCGTATGAATCATTTCTTACGCGCGTATGAATTATTTATTACGCGCGTATGAATTATTTATTACGCGCGTATAGGTTATGAGCCAAACGGCTTTCCATATTATTCGCGCATACGTACACACGTGTTTTGTTTATCTTACTGCAAGGAACGACGTCGCCAGTAGAATGCACACAGGCCACTTGCAGCCACTGCGATCACTGCAGTAATGAGGACCACGATGAAACCGATCATCCATGTCTCGTTTTTCTTGACTGAAAGGCAAGAACGATTGTACAGTATTTTATGTCAAACACTGTGTGTTTGTGTGTGTGTGTGTGTGTGTGTGTGTGTGTGTGTGTGTGTGTGTGTGCGTCGTAAGTGTGTGTGTGAGTGTGTTTGTGTTTGTATGTGAATGTGTGTGTGTGTGTGTGTGTGTGTGTCCCTATGTGAGTGTTCTTGCCAGTGTGTGTTTGAGCGTTGGTGAGTGTGTGTGTGTGTGTGTGTGTGTGTGTGTGTGTGTGTGTGTGTGTGTGTGTGTGTGTGTGTGTGTGTGTGTGTGTGCGTGAATAATTGACTCTTGTGCAACGTTCACGAGTGAAAATACATATATGATAACTCTGAATATGTTTCCAATCGTGAGTTGAAATTGGACATGTTTCATTGGAATGATGGATACGATAATGTACCTGTCGCTACAGGTGTGGTTGTCTGTGGCAATGTTACACGTCCACCTGCACAAACAAATGAAAATACATTACAGTTGCAGATTAAGCTGATAACGTGTGTCTTATGATAACACATCACGCTGTGACATATGCTGCAAATAGTTTGTGTCAAAAACTGTGAAGAGGGAATTGTCAATTGTAAACGCCCACCCCACACATTTGTTTTAACGGTCTCCCTCAAAACAAATGTTTCTAATTCGATTCGTTCTTCACCTCTTCTCAAAATACAGAGATACCATTTGAGTGAATGACAAAATGCTGCTACATCCATGAGCTCATACTTTAACCACTGCAGTCTCTGGATATAGCTATGCCAAAGGTGGACCAAGATTTGATAGACTCATATGAGGCTTATAAGAAAGATGTTGAACTTGGGCGATATAAAGAGATCGAGTAAACGGAATATCGTCCTTGTCCGATTGAAACCTCGTAACTCGATTTTTAGCGTTTCGAGAAGAAAAATAAAACGTCTTTAACAGAATAGGTTAGCGTGTAGCGAGTCAGGCAGGCAGGTAGGTACTTCGGACTGCGGATATCCACCAATTGTGGATCCCCAAAAGTATCTGAGACCAGGAAATCCTTCAAGAATGTGCGGTCCACCTGGAAAACTTTGTAAGGTTGCCTTTTTCTTGCAGAGGTGATGACTTCGACGTATTCGGCAGGCCAGACTATCTGCCTTCTCCTTGGTTTGTTTTTGATAGATATGGTGTACAGAGTCCACTTCCATCCAGGTATGACCTTTCTCAAAACACTTTTGGACAACGACTTTTCCTTGACTGACTGCTAAAGATGGGCGTTTCCCAAGACTATCACACTGCGGTTCTGGTACCCACAGCCGTCATTGTAGATAATGATAGCCTTGGTTGTTTCTTCAACTGTTGTTTTGACTTCTCTTTTTGACTCATCCCAAATGTAGCAAGCAACCTCTGTGTCACTCAAGTTGTACAACGTGAAGTAGTGGCAGCACAGCTTAGTCTTGAAGTAGTTGTCGTGTGCTTAGATACGTGGGGCCAACAGGACGACCTGCAGATACATGGTGAAAACTTGGACATCACCATCCTCTTTAGCAACCCTCTTGTCAATTTGCTGTTATGTGCAAGCTTCGTCTTTGCGTTGAATGTGCACCTGGTACACATGCTACGGGATGTTTCCGTACTTAGATTCACAGCAAACGTTGCATTCATAGTTGTTGGGGTTGGTGAATCGCAATGTTCGTAGCTTCATTTCATTTCATTTCTCGGGGAGGGGGGTGGGAGGGGGGGGTAATTAGACATATCGTATTAAAAACATAATTAAAACATGAATAAATAAACACCTCCCCGATGGTGCCAGATGAATCTAATCATGACTAAAGGACTGACTACAAGTATGATATTTCAGTGTGTGTGCAAGTTTACGAAACACAAATTATCAGGCATGCGTCCTGCCAACGCTGGATATACAAAGCCGATCTTGAATCATCGTTTGCATTTGTGATAATTATGAGCATTTATTCCAGAACCATTACAGAAAGGGTGTGTTGTGGTTAGTTGTGATGTTCCATTCTGTCGAGGAAATTGTACAAACAGGAACGCGTATGTGTCACAGAGAGACATATAGGGTACAGATGGGTTTTTTCCAACATAAGCTAATCTTCCTGGCATGTTCACAACAAGTGATCAAATACCGCTATTTCTCACGAGGAACAGATTATGCACAGAGCACCTAGTAAGCGCCCAATCCCTACTTTTGAGATAAATTGTAAGGCGCTTACAATGTAGTTTACGGTAAATGTAAGCACTTGACCATGTTTTGTAGATAATTATATTTTCGATTTCTTACAGGGGAATCAAAAATGCCTTTTTCTTCAGACACATACTTACTCAGCTCTGGTCGGCCAGGTTTAGTTTTTATGCTTGTAAACATATTGATAGCATTTTCAGTGTCGTATCTGTTATTCGGCAATAATGGTTGGGGGTCGCATACTGAAAGTGATACCAATATCTAATTGATCTGTAAAAACAACACATTATTATTGTATTATAACTGCACGCACATGTATACATAACCGAATAAGGTGAAATGAATATTACCTCTGACGATCAATTCACATGGATGTGCCTGTGTCCCGTCCGAAGGAACAAGGTAACACACATAAAGTCCTGCAAATTCGTCTCTGACTGATGCAATCTTAACCGCAATAGCACTGTGGCTGTCACTGTTAAACGTGTAACCGTCGATCTCTACGTCGCAGTGGTGTCTCTGCATCTGTTCCACCCATGCACACACCAACACATTTTTTCCTGCAAATGAAGAATTGAGGGGGTTAGTGAGGGAGGGTTAGTGAGAGAAAGTGAGAGAGAGAGAGAGAGAGAGAGAGAGAGAGAGAGAGAGAGAGAGAATTGAATTGAATTGAATTGAATTGAATTGAAATTTATTTTACGAGGGTGACAGAATAAGCAATCTATACATGCTTCTTTTCATCCTGTACATGGTGAGAACTTGGACATCACCATTCTCTTTAGCAACCCTCTTGTCAATTTTCTGTTATGTGCCAGCTTCGTCTTTGCGTTGAATGTGCATCTAGTACACATGCTATGGGATGTTTCCGTACTTGGATTCACAGCAAACGTTGCATTCATAATTTTTGGGGTTGATGAATCGTATCTATCCTATCTCGATCTGATAGAATAACAGATACGACACGAGATATGAGAGATAACAGATATGAGAGAGAGAGAGAGAGAGAGAGAGAGAGAGAGAGAGAGAGAGAGAGATAAAGAGAGAGAGAGGGAGAGTGAGAAAGAGAAATAGTGAGAAAGAGAGTGAAGGAATGAACAAACAAACGAACGAACGAACGAACGAACGAACTGTATTATTTCAGGGACAACGATGTCAGCTTGACGCCTAGTCTTACCATCTGTCCCTGCTAAAACAAAGACACAGAATGGAAACAACTAAACAGAGACAATCGCAAACAGACACGAAACAGAGGTTACAAATAGTATACATAAGGCGCAATTTTGCAACATTTGCTGTACTGTTATTTAGAAACACCTGCAATGATTTGCTCAAAACTGCTCCGAAACTATGCAAATTAATTACATTAATTTTAATCAGCGAGCGGTTTGCTTCCCCCAGCACTCATGTCGGGAGTACGGACTTCCGTCCGTCGTTTGATTGAGGAAGTCAAACCTACAGCCTAGCTTACGTATGTAAATGTCGTGCCATACAGGGTGAAAATGCTTCGCATATCAGAAACAAAAAAACAATGACCGTTGGAGAATATCACGGTCTGAAATGACTACCAAACACAGCATTCAGATGTGAAAAATAAAACGCTCAAACACAAATTGAAAGAACTTCCTTGTGTCATCTATTCAACTCCCAACACGAAGAGTGTATAGCCCTCGTCTCAATTTCAAATCTATACCTCTAGGAATAGTGTATGAAATACTCAGGATCGAGATAGGATAAAAACTAGGTTCAGGGTCGAAACAGGAAGCAAAAAGGAGTCACACTGAAAATTACAGTCTGGGATTCCTACTCAAAACAAAGCCGTTTTTAATTTGAGTAAAGTAACGCCCAAACGTTTTAGCGGCCCTTATATGTGTTCGAATTGTGCACTTCATGTAACAAACACCAAAATTGGCAGAGACAGGCAGTTTTATGTATTTATCAAACTCTGATACAGGGCCATCGTGAAAAATTAGTTTAAAGGTGTTTTTTAATACAATTTCAAAATGGCCGCCACATGTAATTTAGCAAAATTATTAATTTATGTTCAGTTGATGCTACAAGCACCAAATTTGGCAGGGAGGTACAGTTTTATGTACTTGTCAAGGTCTGATACAGGGCCACCAAAATAAATTTGTTTAAAAGATTATTTTAATGCAATGTTCAAAATGGCTGCCACAAAAAAAAGTCTAAAATTGTAGATTTGCGTTCATGTAGTGCAAGAACCCTCAAAATTGGCAGAGATGCACAGTTTTCTGAACTTATTAAGTTCTGATACAGAGCCACTTAAAATATGAATATTTGTTGGTTTTTTAAAGCATAATTTCAAAATGACAACCACGGGAATACATGCAAACGCACATGCTGGAACGTAACTGAAGGAACACAAGAAGTTTAGAGCAATGTAGCTTGATTTACCTAGTGTTGGGGGTTGTTAGCAGATGCACACGCACAGTTGCAGAGGGCCTCTCTTTGCCCTTGCCAAACAAATTCAGTGGAGGCATCCTGATTTGTATGGAGTAAGCAGAATGACCATCGTTTTGGGAGGACTTCACACCGAGATGGCTTTTTTGAAGGCCCTTGGAAGTCTCGTGCGTGACAGTGGCTGGACAGACGTCCTTGTACAGGCTGGTGTGACTACAGTTGGTACTGCAGACTCCTTCTTGTCAGCTGCTCATGTCACCAAGACTCGGCATGCTCATCAGCTTACAGTATGTGCCCTCTACCAACTGATGAATGCTGCCTATGAGCAATATCGTCTCTCATGCCAAGCTCTTGGGGAGAAGATCATGCCTGTGGATGAGTGGAAAGTCGTCATGACGGAGAACAGTCCAACGTTTCACTTCTGGGCTTTGATCATGCAATTAGAAGTTCTTGTGCTTGCTTTTCTGTCTTCCGTGAGAAGTGGTGACTTCATGTTGTATCAGCAGTACATCGCGAAAATGGTGCCAGTGTTCTTTGCATTAGACCAGCATAACTATGCAAGGTGGATGTCTGTGCATGTGAATGACATGAAAAAAATCAGTGCCATTGAGTCTGTTAGCCATGAATTCCAACAAGGCCACTTTGTCCTGCAAAAGACTGGAAGGCCATTTTCAAGACTGGCACTGGATCATGCACATGAACAGAATAATGCGATTGTGAAAGGTGATGGTGGGGCCGTTGGCTTGACAGGTAATCCAGCTGCTTTGGGACGGTGGATGGTCAGTGGCCCTGAAGTTGCACGCGTCATCCAGGAATTTCAACGGACCCTTAGCCCTCCTGAGAAAGACTCGGAGAAACTTGGCCATCATGAGCAAAGCTTGGCCTTCCAAGTGGATTTTGCTGACAACGTCACAAAAATCATTGATGTCATAAAGGAGGCGGGAAACCCTTTTGCTGAGCGAACATGCGATTTCCTCACTCTTCAGAGCACTGAGATCATCAGTGCTGCGACGCATGAGGCCATGAAATCCATGTTGACGACCGGGATGCAGCAGTACACATCATTTGTGGAAGATAGGCTCAAGACAAAGACCAAGAAATTCTCTGACCCTATCAAGCGCAACAACATGGTCCTTATTGCTGGCACAAAGCGGAAGAAGAAAGGCACTGGAACTTGCAAACTTTCCATCCTTAAAAAGAACAACAGTCTCTTTTCCAGGCTCTATATTGCATGCCAGACCCGCCCAGGAGGACTCGACGACTTCTTCCAGCATGAAAATCACAGTACCCCTCCATCACTTTCCTCTGAAGGACAAATAAGGCCGGGATTGAAATCACGCCTGATGGAATGCCTGGAGCAATTGTCACCGCCTGAAGCAGTGCGTTCTGATGCAGATGTTCTGATTTTGGATGGCGCTGCAATCGTGCACATGATTCGGCCTGGGGCAGCAAAGACATTTCGTGCATATGCAGAGGATGTGTTTTTGCCGCACATCACCCTTTTGTTGCAAACAGTTTCCCGCCTGGATGTGATATGGGATATGTACAGGACAGACAGCCTGAAGAAGACTGCAAGGGAGGTGAGGGGCAAGGGAAAGAGAAAGCGTGTCACACCAACAGGCGCCATACCACCCAACTGGCACACATTCCTCAGGGTAGATGACAACAAAACGGAGCTCTTTAAGTACCTGGCACAGTGTCTCCTGCGAATTCCCACTGAGAAGACCATTGTCACCACCCAGGGTTCTATTGCCATTTCCAATGTCCCTGTTGAGCTTAGTGCACTGTCTCCTTGCACCCATGAGGAAGCCGACAGTAGGATAATGACACACCTAGTGGATGCAGCAAAGGACAGCAAACACATCTTGCTTCGCACCACCGACACAGATGTTGTTGTCCTCGCCGTCGCCTCTGCATCACGCTATCCTGACCACGAAATTTGGGTGGCGATGGGTGTTGGCAAAGACTTCCGGCACATTCCTGCTCACCTTATTGCCAGGAACCTTGGTCCCACCAGATCATCCTGCCTTTCTCTTTTCCACAGTTTTACTGGGTGCGACACTGTGTCATTTTTCAATGGCATCAGTAAGAAGAAGGCTTGGGAGGTGTGAAGTGTGTTCGATGATGTGACTGAAACTTTCCTTCGGCTGTCAACGCCTCCGTGTACCTTGACACCTGATGACAGAGCTGTGTTGGAGAGGTTTGTTGTGCTCCTCTACGACAAAGCTAGTAACTGCCTGGATGTCAACAGCGCCAGAAGACATCTCTTCATCAAGAAAACCAGGCAGATTGAAAACATTCCACCAACAAGCGATGCTCTGCTACAGCATATCAAAAGGGCAGTCTATCAAGGCAGCTACATTTGGGGCCAGGCAGACAATCCCACACCTGCATTGCCTAATCCCTCTGAATGGGGTTGGAAAAACAATGACGGAGAGTGGCAACCCCTTTGGACCATCAGCCCTGAAGCATCTACAGCATGCCGCAAGCTTCTCAAGTGTGCCTGCAAGAAGTCATGCAGAACCCAACGCTGCAAATGCTGCAAAGCCGGACTACGGTGTACTGCCCTCTGCATCTGTGTGTGTGCATCTGCTAACAACCCCCAACACTAGGTAAATCAAGCTACATTGCTCTAAACTTCTTGTGTTCCTTCAGTTACGTTCCAGCATGTGCGTTTGCATGTATTCCCGTGGTTGTCATTTTGAAATTATGCTTTAAATAACCAACAAATATTCATATTTTAAGTGGCTCTGTATCAGAACTTAATAAGTTCAGAAAACTGTGCATCTCTGCCAATTTTGAGGGTTCTTGCACTACATGAACGCAAATCTACAATTTTAGACTTTTTTTTGTGGCAGCCATTTTGAACATTGTATTAAAATAATCTTTTAAACAAATTTATTTTGGTGGCCCTGTATCAGACCTTGACAAGTACATAAAACTGTACCTCCCTGCCAAATTTGGTGCTTGTAGCATCAACTGAACATAAATTAATAATTTTGCTAAATTACATGTGGCGGCCATTTTGAAATTGTATTAAAAAACACCTTTAAACTAATTTTTCACGATGGCCCTGTATCAGAGTTTGATAAATACATAAAACTGCCTGTCTCTGCCAATTTTGGTGTTTGTTGCATGGAGTGCACAATGAGGCTGTTTTGTGTAACGTACAAGGGCCGCTATTTGTTTAAAGGTATTCCTGGTGTGTGGCCACATAAATACAATCCACAACCTGAACTGTATAGCGTTTGGGGCGATGATAGACATTTTTGTTTAGATATAATCACTTTGAATATGTCAGCAATAATCATGCAATAATACAAGGTAATGCAGTACCTATAACATTATTTGTCAGTAAGTACTGGTGTCACATGACTGATGTGAACCAGTTGATTGGCTAATGGCGATGCGCTTAATACTTAAAGAGCGTATTCTTCCGCCCTTTGCCTAAGCGAGACTGTACTCTCATCCTCAGAATTAATTAATGACAGGTATAGCTTATATTCTCCACATTACCAAATGACCATAAATGTCCTGCGGCTTTAAAGCAGAAGTGTTTTTTTTCTGACTGATTCCTTGCGCCTGTGCCACAGTGAAGCCCACTGATCTAAAAATAGAACCTGCTGTGTCTCTTTTTTCAGTTTCGACTTTCGAAGATTCTTCTCATATGCCGTGTTAGTGGCATGTAGCTTATTATCCACATTACCAAGTGATGAGTTAGTATACAATTCCCAGCGGCTAAGTAACAGAAAACACAAGTGTTATTCCGATAACGTACCATCTTGACCAGCATTCGGAAGTCGACTGACTCGATTGACTCTGTCATACGTAGCAGACTACACTGAAATACGACTGCATCAGTTCAGTAAATGAATGGTTTCCGAGTTATTATTTCAAGGCAACAACAATCGGAATCGAAAACGTGTAGAGTTCAGAACGTTCTTACCATGTATAAGACTTATTACCATCCTGCCTCATGCGTGCAGACTCAGTGCAGCGTGACGAGCAATTTTTGCTTTTGAAATGAGACTGCAGTGGTTCGAATGCACTAGCCTAGCAGACGACATAAACCCCGATCAACAAATGAACATGTTGGGCAAATGTGACCGAAAAAACGATGGGGATATAATACGTGTAGGATTCAGAGCGTTAATATTTAGTACCAGACTCCCCGATGAGTGAAGATGCAAGACGAGAAACATACCACATTTATTTTGAAAATGTGCTAACCGTCGACCAGTCCTTGCATGGAGTCAATTCAAGGGGCATCACTCTGTACAGTCAATCCGTCCAACTCGAAGCTCGACTGAAGGTTTCGAATCGCAAATAACTAAGAGCACAGTCCTTTCTCCGAGTTCAAATGAGGTCTCTATGAAAGATCATCACTTTTTAGCTTAACGCTACACTGGAATTTACGAACAGAAATTAAAACAAGAGTTTGCGTGTGACGAAAGCACAACACACTTGAGACAGCCCACACAAAAGTAGATCTTACACGACCTGACCACACAGTTATGCCTATCAACATACAGTTATACCTATCCAAATGCGCGCAGCAAAATGTGCGTTTTGAATCTTCTTTTTTCTCTGGCGGTACTGACAATATCGTTATTGAAACAATCCCAGTGCACTAAGGGATTTATAGAGCAAATCTCGAAAATAATTATTGAACTATGCGCTTCGTTCAATAATGAATTTTCTCGATTTGCTCTATAAATCCCTTAGTGCACTGGGATGTCTCAATAACTTAAAATATACACAACAATAAAAAGTCCAACACGAGTTAGAATGTCTCATGTTTTGATTCCACATTTTTAGCACGCAGGCCTTCTTCAAGGTTCACAGACCAAGCGTCTATAGTTCACAACACGAGTGTTTTTTTTTTATATGGCTTGTATTTCAGTCAAGACCCAGCAGATGAATAAAAAATTAATTTAAAAGAAATTAAAAAAATTAAAAACGCTGGGTCTTGACTGAAATACAAGCCATATAAAAAAAATCACGAGTGTTGTAATCTGTATATCCCATGCGCACACCAAAGACAACGTGGAACACAACTTATAGCACTGTAGTTGTCTGTGGTGTGTTGAATGCCGTTTGGACTGATTTTACTCCATCAGGATGAAAGACACGTTTGCTGAGCTCTTGGATGCCTTCATATAACCACGAACTTACTGCAGTGTAAAGCAAAACAGTTGGACATGCTCAGAACATGGATGAAACAGCCTGTGTTGAATGACGAAGCGAACGGGCCAACCAAAAAGGTACACGCAGTGCATCTTTGCTTGTTGAACACACAGAGAGACACGAACACACGCAGACATCCACCCGTACACAAACACACAACCCATCAAACATCTTATAATATCGCCATGTAATCTGCTCTACTCCGTCCATCGATCGTGTGTTTGGCCTGCGCGGGCTCACTCTACACACACCCTCTAAATAATTTATGAATGTTGCCACAGCTTTGCTGTGTACGTGTACTTGACCATGGAATTGCAGCCCGGCATTACTTCGGCAGTGGAATGGGTCCCCACTGTGTGCATGAAAAAAGACCCAAGACAACTAACATTTAAGATGCCTAAAACACTCATGCCTTTGGCTCGCCAAGTGCTATACATGCGCTTCTGCCAAGACATCGACAGCCATGACAACTTCGAAGTACAGTGGATAAATGCTCAGGCAGAAAAGCCAACTCGACCTATCCATGTACAAGATAAGGAATCACTCAGCAAAATCCCGACAACCCTCCCCTCCCCTGAGCTATGGCGCTCTAGATTGTAAGTGAAATGCGACTCAAACAAATTGATGACTATAACTATATTCTATGCGACCGGTACCATTCATGTTCAAGGCGCCCAATGCACCAAGTCGCGCGAGCTTGGAGGACTGTATTAACTCAATTGTCAAGCATCCTGAACTCGCTGCAACACTCAACACTCGCCTCACTATGCTCTCCTTGCCACCCATCGAGCGGTCCAGCGGTGAGGGGCTAGCGCAGAGTGACGTAGAG
>NW_027126703.1:35000-52500 GCF_037325665.1 Littorina saxatilis | reverse complement strand
TTATTTATTTATTTTACACAATTAAAAAAATTATTAGAGTAAAATAAAACATTAAAACGTTCATAATAAACAATAAGTAAACAAGAATTTATTATATAAAAAAAACAAAAATAAAAAAATTAAAAAAACAGACAGCCTATGTAGTCCAGGCATCTTAGCCACTTTAGTGAAGGGAACGTTGAAGTGACAATGACTAGGTTTAAAATGTCTCTTATCAGAAAGTTCAACCTCAGTCCTTTGATGTTTATTAAACACATTTTCATATAAAGTTGGCGCTTCATATGGAAAAGTGGCTTTGAAATTGACCCTAATCCTTCTTTGGGCTCTGTAAATGTCGTTTGGGGATATGGTTGTAAAACGGTATCTACTGGTCACCCCAATGTATAAACTGAAAACTCTTTCTGCACCAGAACACGCAGAAAGGATTGTATCTGCCTGATGTCTGATGCTTTTCAAAATCCCCAACCACTAACACCTTCAAAACGGACATTAACTGACACTGTTGTTTTTCCCTATATAATCCTTACTATTTTTCCGAGACGTCGTCGTGTTGTGTATTTAGCTTGCCACAACCTCATACATGGTCCTAAAAGTTAAAGTTGAAGAAAATACTAAAGATAAATGAACAAGCTGACGCAGTGTCATTCGCACCGTGAATCCCCCCATGGGAACATACTAAAGTCTGGTTCCAAATAGGCTCAATTTCCTTCTATTTCTTTGTATTTCTGCCTCGTAGGGGTAGGGGTGTTCAAACCAAAGGCACCTTTAAACCAAAATTCAAATCACACATCTTACAATACTAAGACACTCAGCAGTGAAAGGGTGTCTGCTGGTAAAAAATTCCAAACAATCCTAAAAGTACTTCACTACTAAACGTGCTTTTAAAAAGAGCCGTTATTTTTCCCTCTATAATCAGTATTGTGTTTTCTGCGAACATGTAGTCTATTTAGATGGTTGTCATGTGCACATGAGTTGCTAAAGCGTTTTCAGTTGGGCATATGTCGAAAAGCAAAGAATTAGCCCTTTGAAAACCATCAGAACTGTCACACAAAAATAACATTTACCTATCTCACCAACTGACCAAACATAGGGCTTTTCCTTATGTATTATGTATTGTCGTGTTTTTTGTAGCATACTTGTGAAAACAGCCACCACTGTTGTAAATGATACTTTAAAGAGCATTATTTCATTGAAGGACAACCTGGACTGCCGTATATTACAGCTGTTTTACAATCAGCCAAAATTTTCTTTACAAACGTATGTTTAAGAACAACTCCCATAGTGAAATTGAAGGAAAACAAAGTGAAAACCCCCCTGCCATAGAGGAGCTAAAGAATCAACAATAAACGACTGCATGGATAGCTTGATGCACGAATGCATTGCGGACATGTTTGTCTCCAACCAAGAGAAAGTTCCAAAAAATCCCTTTTGTGCTTCTTATTATACAGTGACGTCAAAGACAGCCTTTTCTGCTGTTCATACATTCAGGGGTTATGGTTACACTAAACGACGTAGTTGTAGCCATACTGCCATCCAGATTTTTTTTTTCCTTGCGAGCAGTCACAGGGTGTTTGTGCTGTCTGCCAACCGTTAGATGACCCCGCCCAAGTCTGTTAAGGGACCGTTTCACAGAGTCAACTTTGTGTGCAGACTCTCTTTGGTGTCCGAACCACCCCCCGTGTATACTACATTGGGTGTGCACGTTAAAGATCCCACGATTGACAAAAGGGTCTTTCCTGGCAAAATTGCTTAGGCACAGTTAATAATTGTCTACCATACCCGTGTGACTTGGAATAAGGCCGTGAAAAGTAAATATGCGCCGACATGGCTGCAATCTACTGGCCGTATAAAATTTCATCTCACACGGCATCACTGCAGAGCGCCTAGAACTGTACCCACGGAATATGCGCGATATAAGCCTCATTGATTGATTGATTGATTTATTTTGTTGAAACTATATTTTCTTTTGCCTGAAGTAGTCAATCTTTTGCCTGATTAAATTTTCTTTTGCCTGAGTATATTTGCTTTTGTCAGTTTATTTTATTTTTTGTTCAGACAGCAATTCTTTTGGCGGATCAAAATTTTTTTTGTACTTTAATTCTTTGTCACTCAAGCCATCTTTTCTTTTGGTGAAAGCATCTATTTTTTTGATAGAACCATCTCTTCTTTTGGTTCATTAAACGGGTGCCTAAAACATTTAGTCAAAACTAAGTCAACCACTACTACTACCACTACCACTACTACTGTTACTACTACTACTACTGCTACTTGTACTACTTATCTACTGCTACTGTTACTTCTACAGTAACTACTACTACTACTGCTCCTGTGTTTTGCATTAGATTTTGTAATCATAACTTGCAAGAAATAGGCAACAGCAGATTTGAATGTTTATATAGATTCAAAATGTTGTGTAACCGTGTACACTTTAATCAACATGTATCAAATAGAATTATATATTACATGCATATGTTTTATTAGTCTTTTTGTTTAAACAAACAAACAACGGATGCATTTGTTTATGGATTGTTCAAGATATTGTTCACACACACACACACACACACACACACACACACACACACACACACACACACACACACACACACACACACACACACACGCACACACACACACACAAACACACATTTTCCTCCTGCGCTGATACTGTTTTCCCCAGCTGACCAGCCTCTACAGGATACGAGAAGAATTTAGAACGGTGACTGCAGAAGGAATTAAAGATTTGTGTTTAACTGGTTCTTACGTATCAGAGCTGCTAGCGACATTACATCGTTTACCGGAAGGGAGAATCCAACAAGTCGCGTAAGGCGAAATAACAACATTTAGTCAAGCTGTCGAACTCACAGAATGAAACTGAACGCACTGCTTTTTTCACCAAGACCGCATACTCGTAGTTACTCGTGGCAAAGGCAGTGGAATCGACAAGCCAGAATAGTGCGTTTGAATACGAATACGAATACTTTATTATCTCATACAGAGAAATTTCAGTGTGGTGCACATTAAAAGACAAAACAAATAATAAGACAACAGATAAAAGTCCCACACGTATAACTGAAACAAGCAGTACCTGCATAGATCTCATAATTACACAAACGCCACAACTAATTAAATCTGTAGATGTTCTGCCACCAATTTGCAGCGACCACAGCGTGCCACGGGCGATACTAAAAAGTACTGTAAATGTGAGTAACTCCTTCAAACGAACTATTTTCAATTACGATAAATTGAATATAGTAGGGTTTTGTAACGCTCTTTCACAAGTTGACTGGACAGGTATGGTGACAAATGAAATGTTTAATGATAGTATTGACGATTTTAGTAGAACATTTATGAATGTTGCAAAGCAGTTCATGCCGGTTAAAGAAGTTACTGTACGCCCCAAAGACGCACTCTGGATTACCCCAGACATCTTAAAGTTAATCGACGAGCGAGATCAAATTCACCTGAGAGCAAAAACGAGTAATTCTTTAGAAGATTGGCTGAGTTATCGTCAGACGCGTAATCGTGTCACAGCAGCTAAGAGAGACAGAGTCCAGCAATTTTATATTGAGTTAGACGAACGTATTTCCGACCAAGGTTCCTTTGGTACTAAAAAGTGGTGGCAGTTGGTAAAGTCATTCATGGACAAGAAAGGGCTTGGTGTTGATGAAATTCCTCCGATTAATTTTGAAGGCAAGATTTACCAGTCAAACCAGGAAAAAGCCAACGTTCTGAACAATTTTTTCATACATAATTCCGTTCTTGAAACCCCAGACGACAATTTGCCTCAAGCTGATTTTTTAGACAGCGAACTTAATGAGATTTATCTTACAGTCGATGAGGTTAAAGAGGTTATTAAACGCCTTGATACAGGTAAAGCCACTGGTCCGGATCTTATTCACAATAGACTTCTAGTTGCTGCTGTTGACGCCATAGCAGAACCCCTGACATATTTGTTTAACAGAAGCCTTAGAGAAGGTATATATCCTAGTTTGTGGAAGACGGCTCATGTCACTCCTATTTACAAAGCCGGCCCAGCCGATTGTTGTAACAATTATCGACCAATTTCATTATTAAGTTGTGTTGGGAAGGTAATGGAGCGATGTGTCCACAGCCATGTTTACACCTTCCTACAGCGAAATAATATATTATCACCTGCACAGTCAGGATTTATTTCTGGTGACTCTACCATCTGTCAGCTGGCTTCGATTTGTGACGAGTTTTGTGTAAATTACGATATGGGAATTACCACTCAAGCTGTTTTTTGTGATGTGTCAAAAGCATTTGAAAAAGTTTGGCATAAAGGGTTATTATATAAACTGGAACTAGCAGGAATAAGAGGACAATTGTTAAAATGGTTTCACGATTATTTAACAAATCGCCATCAGGCTGTTGTTATTAAGGGTGCTAAGTCTGCATTAAAATGTATCCCGGCAGGTGTTCCACAAGGCTCTGTTCTTGGCCCCTTGTTATTCCTGATATATATTAATGACATTGTGAATGATATTGAATCTGTTATAAAGTTGTTTGCTGATGACACGAGCATGTCCATGTCCTTAGAAGATCCAATTAGACGAGCGCAGACTTTGAACGCAGACCTAAATAAAATTATTACCTGGGCAAAACAGTGGAAAGTTAAATTTAACGAAGCAAAAACGGAATTGTTAGACATAAAACGTGATAATATACCAACCGAACCAATCATTTTTAATAATATTGTTTTGGAAAACGTGAACCAACATAAACATCTTGGCGTAATTTTGCAGAATAATTGTAAATGGGACTTCCAAGTGAGAAGCATCGTAAAAAAGGTCACCCTCTTAATTAATTGCTTAAGATATTACAAATACAGATTAAATCGTAAAAGTCTGGAAACTATGTACAAATCCTTTGTTCTTCCACATTTTGACTATGCAGACATCCTATGGGACAACTGCACCGAGTACTGGTCAACTGCACTGGAAAAATTACATTTGGAAGCCATTCGGACTATAATCGGTGGTGTACGCGGCACCAGCCACGAAAAGCTGTATAAAGAAAGCGGATTTTGTAACCTAAAAGAAAGACGGAGCAGACACAAACTAATTTTATATTACAAGATGGTATTTGGCAAATGTCCTCATTACTTAGCACAACTTTTGCCACCTTTAACTTCTGATGTTAACCCCTATCACCGAAGAAGACCATCAGAAAGAAGAGTTCCCACTTGCAAAACTGAATTATACCGTCGATCTTTTATACCATCTACCACTGTCCTTTGGAACAACTTGCCAGACAACATCAAAACAACTAACTCAATCAGCGAATTCAAACACTATCTAACTATTCCTGATTATAACGTACCTGCCTATTACTACTGTGGTAAACGATTGGAAGAGATTCATCACTGCAGAATGCGCCTAAACATGAGTAACTTGAACTCTGACCTGTGCAAACGCCACTTACAGGATAATCCGCAGTGCGCTTGCGGCTACCTGCACGAAACAGCTGACCATTACTTGATACATTGCCCTCTGTACGTAGACGCTCGCCTATCTACAATAAATGCACTACCTGTACATTACAGACATGTTGAAATATTGTTAAATGGTAGCGAAAACCTTTCTCTTCGCACCAACAAGCTTATTTTTGAAAGTGTCCAATCGTTTATCTGTAAATCTGGTCGTTTTTGTTAATTTGACTCAGTACGCATATCCATGCCATGTATTCTATATACATTTTTCAATTATATATTCAGCGAACTACTGCTTATTTGCCACTGGATTACAGTTTACAATGTACTATGTATATTCTTTTTGTATGCGCTAACCACCTTCATCTTTCATATGTACCTACCATTCTTTCGTCCCACCTCCACCCTCCCCCTCTTCCTCCTGCTAGCTTTCTCTTGTTCTTTTTGGTTTGCTTCAACTATGCTGTTTACCTAGATAGTTCCATTAGTTTATAAGTAATGTTTGTCCGACATCATATTTTTGTTAATTTGTAACTACGTAGGGCGCGTAATAAAAGCGTTCGCTTGAGTTCGTGTCCCTATTGTTTATCGTTGTATTGTTGTACCATGTTTGATTTAATAAAACATTGTTTAAACCAAAAGTACCATACGAAGCATACTACACTCGCGCACGCATATGTACACTAACAGGAATAGTAACATGATTCCAAATAGGCTAATTGCCGTCAGCTTGGTCGCTAGTGGTCGCGCTGAGCAGGATAACACGCTTTTCTGTATCTTACTGAGTTTGTTTTTAATCCAAACATATCATATCTATATGTTTGTGGAATCAGGAACCGACAAGGAATAAGATTAAATTGTTTTTAAATCGATTTCGGAACATTAATTTCAATCATAATTTTCATATTTTAAATTTTCAGAGCTTGTTTGTAATCCAAATGTAACATATGTATATTTTTTTTTTTTGGAATCAGAAAATGACGAAGAATAAGATGAAATTGTTTTTGGATCGTTTAATAAAAGAAATAATGTTGATTATAAGTTTCCGATTTTTAATGACCAAACTCATTTAGTAGTTTTTAAGCCACCAAGCTGAAATGTAATACCAAAGTCCGGCCTTTGTCGAAGATTGCTTTGCCAAAATTTCAATCAATTTGATTGAAAAATGAGGGTGTGACAGTGCCGCCTCAAATTTTACAAAAAGCCGGATATGACGTCATCATAGGTATTTTTCGAAAAAATGAAAGACAAGTCCGGGGATATCATTCCCAGGAACTCTCATGTCAAATTTCATAAAGATCGGTCCAGTAGTTTAGTCTGAATCGCTCTACACACACACACACACGCACAGACAGACAGACAGACACACACACACACACACACACACACACACACACAAACACACACACATACACACACACTCACACATACACACACACACACACACAAACAAACACACACACATACACACACACACACACAGTGACACACCACGACCCTCGTCTCGATTCCCCCTCTATGTTAAAACATTTAATCAAAACTTGACTAAATGTAAAAACACGGGGTAAAAGGGTGGTTGGGATCACGGACAACTTTGATAGCTTTTCGCTTCATGGTATCTTGGTAGAGACTAGTCAGCAGCTGTCTCTGGGGTTGCCCAACAAGCTTTACATTGATGTTTTCATACCATGTTACAATGTTAAAAACTAAAATGCTTTCAATCAGACTGCGATAAACATGTTCCATTACACTTTGATTGACAATACCTGCTATTCAGGCTTGGTCGTGTGACAGACGTTTTCTTCCACATGAGATTACGTTGATTGTCTAACGAAGCCGTCAGGCTGAGTTAGACATCAGCTAATCGAGTGTGGACGAAAACTCTGTACACGACCAAGTCGGAATAGCATATAATTATGTCTCACAGCTTTAACAGAGGAGAGCACAAACACGTTTTGCGTACTCACGCTTGACAAATCTGAACACAGGGGCAGCCATTGTGGAGAGACAATTTCGTGATAAAACACGCAGTGACCAAACAGTCGAGTACTGAGGCTGACACGTTGTGGCCGATCGCATAGGAACTCTCTGATCCAGAAAATCAGGTTACTATAGTAATATATTCACATCTAAGTGGATTAATCTCTGAATAAGTACATGGGATTGTATTGTATTAAAAGCAGATGAAAAGTCCATGAAAATAATGCTAACGGTGTTACCAGCTGTATCCAAATGACTGACAATAAGGTTAATAAGTCTTAGCGTAACATCTTTCACGCCTCTCTTTGCTGTATAGATTCACAGGTTCAGACTCTCAATGACCTAACGTGGTAGTTTCCCGAACACAAAACGAGTCTTCAATCGCAACAGAGCTACAACTACAAGAAGTAGGTACTCAGGTCAAAGTTGTACACGTTGGCGTTTGTACAAATATACACTTCGGAAAGAAAACGTACGCATGTACAAATGTACTGTATTGTTTGGTTAGTGTCGTACAAGCAGGAACAACAAACGTTGAATTGAAGAGTCAGAGCCTAATTTACTGCACTGTTTTACTTTTGTCCAGTACTCTACCAACAGTTGGTATGGTTGACTATTGTTATGTCTTTCTTACTCGCTGAGTGCTTTCGTCGTGTTATTTCATCACAAAATACAGGGGCGGATCTGGGGGGGGGGGGTGCAATGGGTGCAATTGCACCCCCCCCCCAGCGGGACAAAAAAAAAAAAAAAAAAAAAAAGAAGAAAGAAAAAAAGAAGAAAAATGTATCACCTGAAAATAGCACTTTACACGCTCAGATTGCACCAGATTGCACAATTTTGCTTCCTTTTTAAAAATAAATTCCGGGGGTGCATGCCTCCGGACCCCCCTAGCATGCTCGGCGCCTCGCGCCATCGGTTCGGCGCTTCGCGCCTTCGCTGATAAGATACAAAAAAAAAAAAAAAGAACTTTGCACCCCCCCCTTTCAAAACCCAGATCCGCCCCTGAAATATGTCTACCTACTGTCATACTTCATGTTTTTTGGTAGGCTGGAGTCTAACCCTTGTAAACGTACAAAGACATGTTAACACATGGACCTTTCTCTGTGGATAGAAATAGCTAACAAATTGAACTGTAGCATTCTGGCGGTGCATGTGGCCGGTTGTGTAAACATTATGGCTGACACTATTTCACGTCTTCACGAGCCCAGGCGGCGCGAAGAATTAGTGCGGCTGTTGACTTTCTGGCACCGGGGGAGACCCCCCAACGTGAACCTGTGTGATCATATGTCTGACCAAGCCCTTGTGTTCTTTCTTTCCAGGTCAGGAATCCCGCTTAGGCGCTCAGCTGACAGCAGAGGTATTAGATTACAGGACAAGCGCCTTCTCTGTATAACACCAAGAAGACATATCGCACTCACCTCACTTCATATTTACGCTTCTGTGCGGAGATGGACATAATGCCTGTGCCTGTAAACGAGCAGACTGTTGCGCAATACGCAGCGTACTTAGCCAGACGCTTAAAACCGTCGTCCATTAAACAGTATAATTATAAACATTATTCACATCCTTCATCTGGAAAGTGGTTTGCCGCACCGACGCGTGGTATGTACAGACCACTCTTAAAGGCATTGAGAAATCTAAAGGGTGTGCTGTAAACAAGAAAACCCCAATCACTCCTGAACTACTACATTATTATCAAGCGCCAGCTGAATTTTCTTTGTAAAGAAGACATTGTGTTTTGGGCGGCGTGTTTGGTGCTTTTCTTCGGAGTTCTCCGAAAATCGAACTTGTTCCAGGACAACGGGAATTTTGATCCCGATAAGCAGCTTACACGAGATCGCGTGGTGATTTTGGAGACGGACAGTGTGTCAATAACTTTTCAATGGAGTAAGACAATTCAGCGTAAAGAACGCTCCGTGGAAATAAAGCTTCCTGCAATGCCTTTACATCCTTTATGGCCAGTGTCCCCAGTGACTGAGAGTGTTTCATGTGTTGGGACCGATGGGCCCCAAGGCGCAGGTTTTTCCGATCAAAGGATCTGATTTGAATAAGAGACTGTGTGTAACTGCTGCTGTTGCTGGAGGGAATTTCTCTTGTCACAGTTTCCGGCGGGGCGGCGCCGCGTGGGCGTTGAATTGTGGCGTGCCGGGTGAAATAGTTAAGGTGATGGGGGACTGGAAAAGCACTGCTTACTTAGGTTACTTAGATCAGCTGCCGCCCAAGGTGATTGACTCGTATAGATTGCATATAGTCCGCAAAACACCTTCAACTAGAACAACATAACACTCCTAACTAAATAATACTACTTTCTTGAATTGGGCGGAATAACGAGTGTACCTTCATATTTGGGATTTATCTCTGAACAATGTTATCTTTCATGGTCATTGTCAGATGGTATTTTTCTCTGAAGTAAACTGCCCTTGTTACTTGGCCCAAATCAAATAAACCTCTTGGCTACGTATGTTGGTACGGAAGCTTGAGTGTAAATTTGTGCGCGCGCGCGTGTGTGTGTGTGTGTGTGTGTGTGTGGGTGTGTGTGTGTATGTGTGTGTGTGTGGATGTGTGTGTGTGTTTGTGTATGTCAGTGTATGTGTCTGCGCGTGTGACGATGTGTGTGTGGGTGTGTGTGTGTGTGTGTGTGTGTGTGTGTGTGTGTGTGTGTGTGTGTGTGTGTGTGTGTACCCCCGTTTCCACAGGTTTGGTTGCCTAAATCACCATAAGGCAACCATCCACACGTGGATGGCAACCTAAACTCTGGATGGCAACCTAATTGTGTGGATGGTCGCTTCATTTAACACCGTTAAATTGACTTTTTTGACGGAAAGAATGTCATAACAATGTTCAAAATGACATTCTTTCCGTCCTCTATAGGCGACGAAATAGGTCAAATTGTGTGCATTTTTTAGTGCAAAATTCTTCGATGCCGGAGCGAGTACTGCACCCAGTGCTGTTGTAGTGCAAGTGCACTAGAAAGGCACTACACCCAGTGCCGCCTCTTAGGTAACCATCCACACTTTAGGTATGTGTGTGTGCGTGTGTGTGTGTGTGTGTTAGTCAGTGACAGTTGCCTTGTGTTCGACAATTGCAGCTGGGGAGGGGGTGGGGAGCATTAGTGAGTAGTTTAATTACTCATTGTAGTCGCACACAATTCATAAGGAAATTAATCAGTTTCATGGGCAGTTTGAGGAAGAAGAATGTTCATTCATTGCGGGACACGAGGGGAATACGATGTAAATGTCAGCTCTTAGTTCTCACAACAAAATATGTTTTTGCTCCATTGTCTTCTCGTTGTTTTCTCAGTTACTTGCCGCGCAGTCCAAGGAAACTCATTTTGTAAGTATGCAGAAATATATGCGGTTGTTGTATGTTTAATCTCAATGATGTACATGTATATGTTAGGCAGACGTTCTGTTGACAAACAAATAAGCACCCAAACATACACACACGCCTGCCCGAACGCACGCACGCAAACGCACGCGTGCAAACACACGCAAACACACACACACACACACACACACACACACACACACACACACACACACACACGCACGCACGCACGCACGCACACACACACACGCACACACACACACACACACAAACACACACACACACACGCCTACACATATTCAAACACAAACATGTTCATTGCTAAAATGTGGAATTCAAAGAAAGGAGTGAAATCTATTCATAACTTGATGGTGGTGGATTTGTGTGTGTGTCTGGGGATTCTTGCGTGCGCACGAGTGTTCCAGAATGGGTTTTGATTTATTTTGTTTATTTCAGTGTACCATTATCCTTCATTCATTTTCCTCAAAACGTTCGTGAATTGGTTTTCTTGCATACGTACTGTATACCCTTATACCCTTATAGCTTCAAATGGATAACCAATGCAATGCCTTCTGGACAACATAGAGAATAAGAGACAAGAATATGTGTGAGGTTTAATAGTAGCAGCATGTTGATGATTATTCTTTACACTATAGAACAAATGATGTGATATGAGTTAATACAATCTGAGAGAGAGAAGATTAATGTTAGTGCACTGTACGACTATGATTTGACAAACTAACAAGTCGCGTAAGGCGAAAATACAATATTTAGTCAAGTAGCTGTCGAACTCACAGAATGAAACTGAACGCAATGCCATTTTTCAGCAAGACCGTATACTCGTAGCATCGTCAGTCCACCGCTCATGGCAAAGGCAGTGAAATTGACAAGAACAGCGGGGTAGTAGTTGCGCTAAGAAGGATAGCACGCTTTTCTGTACCTCTCTTTGTTTTAACTTTCTGAGCGTGTTTTTAATCCAAACATATCATATCTATATGTTGTTGGAATCAGGAACCGACAAGGAATAAGATGAAAGTGTTTTTAAATTGATTTGGACAATTTAATTTTGATAATAAATTTTATATATTTAATTTTCAGAGCTTGTTTTTAATCCGAATATAACATATTTATATGTTTTTGGAATCAGCAAATGATGGAGAATAAGATAAACGTAAATTTGGATCGTTTTATAAACTTTTTTTTTTTTTTACTATTTTCAGATTTTTAATGACCAAAGTCATAAATTAATTTTTAAGCCACCAAGCTGAAATGCAATACCGAAGTCCGGGCTTCATCGAAGATTACTTGACCAAAATTTCAACCAATTTGGTTGAAAAATGAGGGCGTGACAGTGCCGCCTCAACTTTCACGAAAAGCCGGATATGACGTCATCAAAGACATTTATCAAAAAAGTGAGAAAAAAAAAAGTATGGGGATTTCATACCCAGGAACTCTCATGTCAAATTTCATAAAGATCGGTCCAGTAGTTTAGTCTGAATCGCTCTACACACACACACAGACAGACACACACACACACATACACACACACACACGCACATACACCACGACCCTCGTTTCGATTCCCCCTCGATCTTAAAATATTTAGTCAAAACTTGACTAAATATAAAAACGGTGTCAGGTGACCCAATAAATGTGATAACGGTAAGGCTGGTACTATTTGCTTAAAGTTTTGTTAAACATGTCAGGGTGAGGTTTTTTTTCTAAGCAATGAAACATTCTAATTATTCAAAAGAAAATACGCTTGATCATTGGTCTTAAACCCGTTTTTATTTATATAACGCCTGTTTGCAACTGATAACAGACACGACGCCAACAAAGCATGAATTGGTTTTTGGTTGCTGGCTCATGTTGCAGAGAAGAACGACAACGTGTTTATATTTGTAATCATTTTCCAACACGCTTAAAGGCACCATCCGCCTCCTGCAAACCATCCGTTTCTGATCACAGTCACCGCCAGGCTTTTACATACATTACAAACATCCTTCCGTTTGAACACTTACTGCAAGAGAACATACCTAGCTGCTCTTCATAGACAGCCAGCATTTTTCAGTTCCGTATCACCCCACCAGTGGAAAACGAAGCCTTGTTATGGCGCTAGACCGAACTTTGCAAATCTGAAAAAAATGAATATAGAGCTACAAATGCAAACATTTTTTAATGAAAACAAAGGAAGTCGGTTATCATCAAGACAAAGTTAGCACAATTTGAAATATTGAAATGTGTTACTCTTGCTATGAAAATATATAGCTATTCTGATGGACACGTGGGGGAATTCGGGGGCTGTGATTGGATGGTCTCACACATCCCTTTTCCGATCATCAAAGCATAACGATACAAAAGTTGGCCATTTTTGCCGATATCCAAACGATATCGGCAATAACAAAGACGCGTGGTTCCGGTTTCTTCCACGTGTATAAAGTACACGCATACCTCGCCAGGTTTGTTTCTGTCACTCTGTGACTAGTCGACAGACGATGCCATTTGCTTTGTGTGTGTTTTTGTTGTTGCTTACTGTACATGACATACATTACGTGTAAAATCTAGTTCTTTAACAGGCAACAAACCTTGCAAATGTCCAGAAGCTGCAATCTGAAGCGACCTATCTCGGATTCTAGCAGACGATCTCTCCAATGTTTAACACAAAATCAGCAAACTCTCCTGTCACATAGAACGTCCATTGTGTAGTGCAATGTTGAAATGAAGTTACCGGTCTGAAACATTTCGTCGTTTCTTCTGAGACAATCATTGTTCTCTTATCATCTACAGATTTACCGCTGTCTTCACCACGCGAATTCCCAACAGAAGTCAGACTTTCGAACATACAATCTACGTAGGCAAGCATGATACGTCATGACGTCATAATGATTCCTAACATATTGACGTAATGCTAAGCATCCGGTTATGTCGAGTTTTCTCCGTAATACATGTCCGTGGGTTTTTCAATGTTCGGTTATTTCCGTGGCTTCATGCGGAAAGGGAACCGTCGTCTGCAATCAACGACATGGACCATTCTGGTACTTGTCGCTGACAAAAACATGATTCTAACACAGAATTTAATGTCAGAATAGCTATATAAACGCTATTGTGTTTTCAGCGTAGCAATAGGGTCCGATATTTAGACTCGAACAAGTATAATGCGACTCGTCTTCGACTCGTCGGCATTATACTTGTCTCGTCTAAATATCGGGCCCTATTGCTACGCTGAAAACACAATAGCTGTTAAGGTATTAGAACACACCTGACAGTACGCTGGAGTAGCCTCCCTTCCCGGATTTAGAACGCGTTTCGTGTCGTAACAGATTATCCACTTATTAGCCATATCCGTATGCAAAATAATGAAATAAACATTAGGAAATGTCAGAAGTTTACAACTATCGACATTCTCTATCAGTGCAATAAAAAAACAATCGTTAGAACTTGCATTTACGACATGTCGTGCGTGAGAACGTGTCACTGTAAACAAGCACTTCTTGCCTGGCTGAAGAACCATACGAGTCAATCTAAAACAGACAAGTAATGGAAAGCAGTCTGCGGATAAACATAACAAACTGCTGATGAAAAAGTGTGTTCGTCCCTGCTCTGGATAACAGACATTGGACTGATGACAACGTGGCAGCGTTCACGCGAACAGATTTTTTTCAGATTATCGCTTCTACATTTTATTGCACGTACTTGGGGCAGATAAGAATTTCACACTGGAAGATGACAAATTGGTCTTGTGAGTTGAGAACCACATGTTCTTTGCTGACAGAAATCACGATGGGACAAGATGCAGATTGTGTTGAAGAGATGTTTGCAGATTATCGCATCTACATTTTATTGCTCAGATCAATGCACGAAGTTGGGGTAGATCTGAATTTCGCAATGCCGGAAGACGACAAATCGGTCTTTTGAGTTGAGAACCACATGTTCTTTGGCGGCAGAAATCACTATGGGACAAGATGAGGATTGTGTTGAGGAGGTTAATACTGACTGACTTTAGATGAAGAGTTCCTAGACCTGGTTTTTGTAGAGAGGCATCATGATGATATCCTGTGTTTTTTTAACGTTCTTGGTGACAACGCGCCAGAATCGCACGAAGATCGAACTCTCGAAGAAAACAAGTTTATCGCTGAACATCGGAAATGTGAAAGTATTACTCTTCCTGTCTGATCAGTCTCCCCGTTAAATCTACAGGCTACATTATTTATCAGGTAACTTACCAAACCGGAGTGTGTGTGTGTCAGTGTCAGTGTGTGTGTGTGTGTGCCGGATTACCACCATTAACGCACCCTTTTGGACTTTTCTACGTAACCTTACTATGCCTGCTGTGACATTCACGAGGATTATTGTGATTCTTGGACAATCGTGTGCCTGTGCTGGACTTGCAGGAAGACAAACGGCGTCGGAACGTATACGTGCTGCCAAGTGTGCATGCCCAGAGCGCAGTGTGAACCGAGAGTGAATGTGTCATAAACTTGAACTTGAACTTGAACTTGAACTTGAACTTGAAGTTTACTATGTGGTAGGCTGTGTAGCCTTTACATAGGTCCTATTACTAGACTGTAGCATGCGTGGCGGGCTATTTTACAATCTAGACTAGGCAGGTAGGGTTGTACATAGAAGTACTGTGGCGCCAGAAATTGTCTATCCTGGTCTTAAAGCTGTTGACTGATGGCGCTGTTACTGCCTCTTCAGGCAAACTGTTCCAGGTGTTCACTACTCGCTGGGAGAAGTAATTGCTTCGTACGTTCAGTCTACAACTATTTGTGTGGAAGTTTTGCTTGATTGATTTATTCATGATTTAATTTGCCTTTTGGTTCAATAGAAAAATCTGTGTACGTTATACTTTGTATTTTGTGGTGTGATTCGCCCGAGTGCGAGACCCCCATCCCCGAACGCCTCTGTGGGTAGAATTGTATAATTGTGTGAGTAACGTGAGTGTGTAGATGAGAATGTGTAGATGAGAATGTGAAAGTTGCTTTGGACCCAGACACACACAGCAGACTTCAACGCAACAGCTAAGTTTCAGCCTGACAAAGAAATTCGAGTGACACAGCTAAGGGCTGTACTTCTTATTTCTCTATTAAAACAAATGTTTCAAGATCTTTTGGCCAATAAAAAATAAATTGTCTGTTCCTAATAACATGGGTAAACAAAATAGGGTAGATAGGTAGGGATTTTTAATTTTTTTTGCCAGGATAGAATTCTTCAAAATAACTAAATGACACAAAGAGACAAGACTCGCTATAGATGAATTTATAAAAAAAAAAAAGTAAAAAATGTGACAAAGAATATAAAATGATTGTTTTACCTGGTCTGGAATCTTCAGTAGTAATTGCATAAAACAGTCTGATATATATATATATATATCAATCATCATGTTAACTTTTTCTTAAAATGGGTGCGCTAAATCCTAGTCTGTTTGTTTTTAATGGACTAAGCAATCCTTGGACTGACAGAAAATATGTATTTTAAAAATGTCCAGTTGCAAATTACTTAGTTTTCTAATTGGAAGAGAATATACACTCTTTTGTGTTCAAATGGGGAGGGGGCGGGGGTAGTAAAAGGATCACAGTTCAAGATTGTGCGCGACAAGAGGTGTGTTTCTTTTAACTGTGATAAAGAGCGACAACTCAACTTGGTATCTAACACTATTTCTGAACACTGTAACCACTTTAGCACTTTTAATTTATTTTATCTGTCTTCCAAACTTCTTCTTCTTCTCCTCCTCTTTTTTGTTCATGGGCTTAGACTCCCACGTTCACTCATGTTTTTAGCACGAGTGGATTTTTACGTGTATGACCGTTTTTACCCTGCCATTTAGGCAGCCATACGCCGCTTTCGGAGGAATTCCAAACTTCTAATTCAGCTTCAAAAAATGAGAAAAAAAGGTGTTTTTTTAATTCAACAGTTAAATCACTATGTTGGATATTCTATTTTGCTTCCCTATTTATCTTAAGTTTTTGATCATCTGATTACCTTGCTTTCCTATTTGTAAGATAATATGCACTCTTTTCTGAAAAATAGGTAGGGGGTGGGGGTAGTAAAAGCATCAAAGTTCAAGATTTTGCGCGACAAGAGGTGTGTTTCTTTTAACTGTGATGAAGAGGGATAACTGAACTTGGTATCTAACACTATTTCTGAACACTGTAACCACATTAGCACTTTTAATTTTTTTTTTTCTGTCTTCCAAGCTTTAAATTCAGCTAATAAAATGAGTAAAAAAGTGTTTTTTTCTGAATTCAACAGTTAAATTACTATGTTGGATGTTCTATTTTGCTTCCCTATTTCTGTTCTGAAGTTTTTGATCATCTGACTACCTTGCTTTTCTATTTGGAAGACAATATGCACTCTTTTCTGAAAAATGGGTAGGGGGTGGGGGAAGTAAAAGCATCACAGTTCAAGATTTTGCGCGACAAGAGGTGTGTTTCTTTTAACTGTGATGAAGAGGGATAACTCAACTTGGTATCTAACACTATTTCTGAACACTGTAACCACTTTAGCACTTTTAATGTATTTTTTTCTGTCATCCAAGCTTTAAATTCAGCTAATAAAATGAGTAAAAAAGTGTTTTTTTCTGAATTCAACAGTTAAATTACTATGTTGGATGTTCTATTTTGCTTCCCTATTTCTGTTCTGAAGTTTTTGATCATCTGAATACCTTGCTTTTCTATTTGGAAGACAATATGCACTCTTTTCTGAAAAATGGGTAGGGGGTGGGGGAAGTAAAAGCATCACAGT
>NW_027126703.1:0-30000 GCF_037325665.1 Littorina saxatilis | reverse complement strand
AAATACACTGTCATCTATCTCTATATATTTATACATATAGATATATATACGGCTTCTCTGTGTGTGTGTGTGTGTGTGTGTGTGTGTGTGTTTGTGTGTGTCTGTAGAAAACACCTGTGGACTGTAGAGTTCTGTTTGTGATGTGGTATGGCTGCTTTTCTGAGTCTGAGTCTCTTTTGTTCAGTGCAAAACTCAACAAAAAAGGAGCTACAACCGCATTACAATCATGTCCAAAACAAAAAGGCCCACTTTGGCACTACTTTCACCTCACTGGCTCAATTCAATGCTTCACTCTTTAGTGAAATCAGTGTCGACCCAAATGATGTGGCCCAAAACCCCATATCTCGTGATCCCTCATGGACAATGAAAGAAATGAATTTTGACACAGAATATTGCACAGCTACAAAGGATGATCAGTTATTACTCAGGATACAAGCCCTTGAGCACATTGATATTGTATACAAAGGCCATGTTCATGTTTACACAGACGGGTCAGTGTTGGATGACAAGAAGGCTGGCGCAGCTTTTGTAATCCACAGCGATGACATGACTGGGAAATTTAAACTGTGCAACAGAAACTCGATCTTCTCAGCTGAGCTCCTTGCCATCTGCATGTCGCTTGTTCATCTCAATCTCAAGAACACTCCTCCTCAAAAGATAGCTATATTCTCTGACTCCAAAGCAGCCATTGAAGCATTAAGATCTAACAAAAGATCAAAAAGACATGATCTTGTCATTGCCATAAAGGAGCTGGCAAATAAAATTATTAAAAAAGGAAGCGAGATTAACCTGGTCTGGTGTCCAGCACACGTGAACGTGCCTGGCAACGAGAAAGCGGACAAAGCCGCTAAAGAAGCTGCCCAAGGCATAGGCGCCTCCGAGGTAGACCTGCCATTGTCTGCTTCTGAGATCAGTAGCCTTACAGACTCTCTTCTCTGGAGAGAATGGAGGAACAAATATATGCACACGGCTATAAGCTCTGGCTGGCTCATTCGGGAAGCCCCATCAAAACAGATGAACACCTATAATGCATGCCCACGTGTAATAAAAAGGATTAACCGCCTAAGGGCAGAAGCTGGGAACTACCAATTTCTGGAGCTTAAATGCACCTGTCAATCCGACCTCACCATTGCTCATTTGACTTTGGAGTGTGATTTTAACTCATGCCACTTTCAACCCCTGACTCAGTTTATAAACTCAAATAGAAATATCCTGCCAAATACCTCAAAGGAAAAATTAAGCTATCTTTTAAGTTTTAATAAAGACCTTGGGTGGCAAGGTCCCAAACTTATCGCTGGACTTATGCACACGCACCCACTTGGTCCCTGGATATGAAGAAACATTGCTGCGGCTGACGCCATTGCTTCTCATACAGCTACTATATATTTTTATCAGAACTTTTAAAAATACCATTTTATATCCAAGTATCTCTTAACACACTTTTTAATTAGATGAGCGAGAGTGTGCGGGGGGCGGGAGGGTGGTGAACCACTGTACATCTAAATATCGTGCATATTTTCCCTAGGGTCGATTTGCAGGTATTACCGAGCTTCTGAATATGAAACTTTGAACTTCCGGCGGAAAGGAAGTCAGACAGACAAAATACATTCGTGTCACGCACAACTATTGGTAATAGTCTGGATTAGTCCATCTCTCGACAGAGGGGGGCTCGTGTGCTCCAACATTATAATGAGCCAGTACAAAATGCTGCAGAAAACAGATTTTCTGCAGTAAAACAACAGCACCATTTTACTGCAGCATTCTTGATTTCAATTTTACTGCAGTAAAATGTTTTGCTCCAGAAAAACCCATTGCTTCGGCGAACGATGACATTATGCAGAAATGCTGCAGAAAAGACAGTTTTTCTCCAGCATTTCTGTTTTTGAACTTTTTCTGCAAAATAACTGAATAATGCCAAAATGCTGAAGAAAAAGTGTCAACAGTTTTTCTCCAGTAAAACAACATCACCGTTTTACTGCAGCATTCTTGATTTCAATTTTACTGCAGTAAAACTGTTTTACTGCAGAAAAAAACCCGTTGCTTTCGCGAAAGATAACATTATGCAGAAATGCCGCAGAAACAAACAGTTTTTCTCCAGCATACCTGTTTTTTTCTGCAGAATAACTGAATAAAGTCACAATCCGCTAAGGATAGGGATGTTGGGTCGCTGCAGTAGGCTACCCTCGGAAGATGACACTGCACTTCTGCTGAGTCACTTCGACGGTGTTCAGTAGCGGGTCTGTCCCGAGCTAACGGACGCAGCCCACTACCTACTATTCCCCCTACTAATGACTTTGACTGTTAAGTCGCGGAGCCAGACTGAGTGAGCTGCGCACGTCCCTCCGTCGACTCCCCGGAACGTCACACGTTGAAGACTGACAGCAGAACGACTATTCAGGGAAGGATCGAACAGCAACACTGAGACCAAGGTCACCATGTGAGCTCCGGTCATGAAGGGCCACAAAAGCAAGGACAATTTATAATTGTGGATGATTAATGATATAAGGATGATTATAATGATGATGTTTTGAATTTCCAATTTTATTTGAGACTACGTGACAGGGCAGCACTCTACGCTTACTGTCATAATATATCCTGGCGTCAACCAGGCCCGAGAACTGCCGCACCTGCGGTGTTGGTCAGGTAAACAGAACCTAAGCACCCCCAAAGTCGCATTCGTTAAGTGAATGACACTCGGCTGTGTGATCCCAGCCTTTCCATAGAAACCATAGCACTTCCACTCTTCCGCCCGAAAAACTCACATGACCCTGATGGGATTCGAACCCACGGACTCCTGGCCCTGCAGCCCGATGCGCTAACCACTGCGCTACGGACGCCGGTAAATCATACAAATCTGCTAATACTTTACAGCAGTTTATTTGGATTGGAATAAAATCAAGTACATAGTAACTGTTATGCTGTTTTTCTGCTGAGGCGATAAAGGCAGATACTTGTTACATTTAGTTAAGTTTTGACTAAATGTTTTAACATAGACGGGGAATGGAGATGAGGGTCGTGGTGTATGTGTGTCTGTGTGTGTGTGTGTAGAGCGATTCAGAGAAAACCATCTTCATGAAACTTGACAGGTATAATATCCCCAGCTATGTTTTGTTGTTGTGATAAATGTCTTTGATGACGTCATATCCGGCTTTTTGTGAAAGTTGAGGCGGCACTGTCACGCTCTCATTTTTCAACCAAATTGGTTGAAAGTCTGGTCAAGTAATCTTCGACAATGCCCGGACTTTGGTATTACATTTCAGCTTAGAGGCTTAAAAATTATCCATTGAGCTTGCTTAAAGTTGTCATTAAAATCAAATTCTCGCAAACAGATCTAAAATTGATTGCATCGTATTTTTCATCACATTCTGAATCTAAAAATATATACATGTTTACTATTAAGATGTGATCACAATTAACGAAAATAGGTTATACAGTACTACGATTATTATTGAAGAAATCGATCCAAAAATGATTTCATCTTATTCTATATCATTTCCTGATTTCAAAAACATATAGATACAATATGTTTTATTCAAAACAAGCTCAGAATGTTATAAAGAATACAGAAAAGCGCGCTTTCCTGCTTAACACAATACACTACCGCGCTATTCTGGCGTGTAAATTTCACTGCGATTTGCACGTGGGAAGTGAGCGATTTCCTTCTCGCGGGGATTGACGAAGCTGTACTGTCTTGGTGAACAAATACAGTGCGTTCAGTTTCATCCCGTGAGTTCGACAGCTTGACTAAATGTAGTAATTTAGTCTTCCGCGACTTGTTTGTTCTTTTCATGTTTTGGTATCGCGAAGTAAATTGTCTTACGTCGTATTAAGAAGCAGACGAACTTTTGCACCCATGTTCAAACGTCAAATACAGTATGAAGTTCGGTTTTTGGAGGCAAGACATTGTTTGGAACTGCTTCATTTTCTTGACATTCAAGGATGTGTACATTTGCTTGCGTGTGTTTGTGCAAAGAAATATATACCGAGCAACAAAAGAAACTCGAATTCTCTTCAGAAATAAGTTTATTACATTTGAAAATTGCATGAAAAAAAACCCGGACATTGAAACGAATCGAAATAAAGGTGAGATGCTCTTCTAACACTGTACGTTGGCATGGAATCGTCGTTTGTTGTCCTGGGCAACGCAAGCCTCGCCAGAAGGTCATTATGGCGTATGACCCCGCTGGTGTTGGTGACAGTCTAACATCGGCGCCTCGTGAACTGGATGCGTTAGTCGATACCATTTCCCGACCAGGGCCACGAATGTGGAAAAACACAGGTCCAAAAGTGTGTTTGAGGCCAATTACACACCACGCCATCACGTGTAGTGCACCCTGCGCATTGTGTTCCATGATGCAGCCATCGACACAACACTCTTTTTTTCCACGCTCTCACCCGCTCATTAACATGATTAATGCAGCGAGGGTCATCATATCAGTGAAAAAAAATGTGTTTTGTTTTTGCCACCAGATCCAGTTATGTGATTTTGGGCCAATTGCTGGCACTCCATGCCATTTCTTCGAAGAAGGACTTGTCCTCTAGCTAGACAGCAGTTTTAGAGGTCTCAGTCAGTCTTCATCGCGTTGTCTGGCCACTGGTGGGACTCTGGTGGTTCCCAATGATGTTCCTGGCAGTGTCAGTGGCTGTAGTATGGAATCGATCTCGAACACGTTGTCGCAGGATCTGGCGATCTTGTCCTATTGCGGTACCGCGAGGTAATCCACTGCGTTGCGTAACTGCAGTGCTTCCAGTGTCAGCAAACACAGCTGAAGGTGATAGACTGTTGACATGTGCACGTTTAAAGCAGCTGCCGCCGCTTCTGTGTCTCCCCCAGCTTTAAGTCGACCCGCTGCTCTCTGGCATTTTGCTGGTGTCAATCTTGGCATCATGGCTGTTTCAAAAGTAAGACTGACATCAAGCGTGCCATGGTCTCTTTTGATTGCTAATGCATCAGTGAGCACACCATTATTATCACACACCAGTTGTCTCCTGCTATGCTTGCATGTACTACAAGCGCCCATTATGTGTTGCACATGAAACCGGCTTGTCTTGTGTGTTGAGACAGTCGCAGCATGGAAATAATTACACAACAGCTTCATTAAGCATGCCTGCATTAAACGTTTGTGGTTTGATAATCTTAACTCTCAAATTGTTTGAGATTTTTTCAATCACAAATTGAAGAATGTTTTCATGTTTCTTTTGTTGCTCGGTATAGTTGATAATTGACCGACGAATTGCAGTCTTTTTGTCGAAGTAGCCGATGTGTCGAAATCTGGAAGGGATACAACTCTATTCTCTGCACATGCGAGTTACTTGCCTTGCCTTGAAAGCTTCGCGCCGATGGTTCAGTTAAATTAGATTCAGAGAACCGCTGAACTCATAGACGTTATATCAGTTGCATTTTGTTTGTTCAAACATGTCGTTGTTAGTTTGAATGAGGTATGTTTGTGTTGTCTGCTCCAAATATGTATATTTCGTACACTTGAGCATTCTAAACTCTTCAGTCGCTAAAAGTCCCACAGAGTATAGCTTCTGAACCCATGAGCTATCAAAGATGCAGGTCGGTTGCTGGGAGGTTATTTGTTTGGTTGCTGGGTATTTACCGAAAAAAGAAACACCCCTTCCAGTGTACAGAAGGAAAGAAGCAGAGGGGGGAATAATAGCGGAACAATCACGGCACAGCACATGTGGCAATGTACCACAATAGGCCAATATATATTTTCTGCAACCAGATAACGAATGGAAGATATGACTTTTGCTATGGTGTAATATCAATATGTTTCCATTAATTCACCTGACGGGTTTGTTTGGCATAAGCAACTACATCCCCCTCAACTTCAACAACAACGTCTCCTGTCACGCCTCCAAAGCAGCCGCCAGAAAGGCAACTGACCATAATACTGGTGTCCTGCGGATGTGTCCTACTTTTCTTCGTTGGTCTCTCCCTTGTCTTTCTTGCAGTTATGATAAAAAGGAAAGTCAGAGGTAAAGTATATTATCATTGTGACTTAACATGAATTGCGCAGAGAAACGTTCAACTGGAATATTCTGAATCAAGCTTTAAGGATTAGGGAGACATATATATTTATCGCATTTTTACTGATCACATGACAAAAACAGCTGTTGTCATTGGTCAACTAGGAACTGTATATCAATTGACATCGCGCAGGAAGTTCCCAGCGAATTTGATATCGCGCAGGAAGTAGTTCATCAATTTTAATTTTGAAGAATAAAATCTCACCTGAAGGAAACAAATGTCTCCCTTTTTTTTAAATCACAAATTCATGTTATAAAAGAAAAGTAATTAAATCAGAAAGATTAAGCTGTGCAATGAATAAAAATCAAACTGTTCCCACCCAGCTTTAACAGAGAAGTAGTAGAAAAGAATGTTACAATCTTACCGACTGAGGTAGTTGGAACAGCCATAAACAAAGCTGACCTTGAAAGTACCAGTAGTGGCAGTACTTAAAAAACTGTGAGATCTCTTGCAGTGTTTCAGCGCACATCACTCACAAAAAGGCAGGAAATGAGCAGCCGATTTAAACAGTTCGCACCTGCATGAACCATTGTCCACATTTCTTAGGGGTCTTAGAGAATTAAAAAAATTCCAAAACTCCAACAAAAATGTGGAATTGGGCGGGTGGGTTAGCCATCAATTTGGAATTTTTATTTTTTTTGGAAACTCAACAAAATATTATTGTGTAACCTTTCCCGCGCCTGTAGTGAGTGTCATTCCTTGGTATTATTAATACAACGTTCAAAGAAAGGGTAAACAGTGTTCAGTATCATGTTAACTTGCTAAAATAAGAAATGTGAATATAAAGCAGTGGCTGAAGGTTGAGAGGGAAGAGAATAAAAGACAGCAATTGAACTGTACTCACCACTAAACGTCCATTTACGGTAGTGGCGAGTACAGTTCAATTGCTCTCTGTTATTAAAATAAGAAACCCGAGTTTAATAATGTTCACTACATGGTGTATGTGTGGCCGGTGGATTTGGACAACTTTTCCCGCATACTATGGGAGACTGTGGCAGGCTCTGAATCTGTATCTGCTTGTGGCAGTGACCTACGCACCAGGACATAGTGCGATGAACCCCATTGAACATGCATGGTCACAGATCAGTGGGGAATTGGCAGGTCTGGTTCTGCCAGACAGGCTGGTAGGAGAGCGGTTCCCTCCTACAAGGCAGAAGCTAGGGGTACAGAGATGTGCTGGATGCACTTCCGACGCCTGAGAAGGGAGCGCTGTTCTATGCTCCAACGCCATCAGCAGATGACAGCCACTTCAAGACATACTTGGAGCTGAAGACAGCGGGCCCAGACACTGCCTACACAACATCACTGGGAGTTGGTGGTGTGACTGGCCGCTGCACTGAGCCTGGCCGCTGCACCGAGCCAGGCTGCTGCTGGGTCTTCGGCTCTGCTGCAGATGGAACTAGACACACCCGCCTTGTGCACAGAACGAAATGCGCACGTGGCAAGCGTGAGTCTGACCGTGACATCGACGGTACTAAGACCAAATACTACACCACCTGCAGAGTTTGTGACAAGACTTTTCCCAGCCCACACTACCTCTAAGCATAAGACAGAAACTGGACATAAAAAACAGTAGCAAGCGATTCCATTTTTTTTATTTTTTGGAATGGGGGTGGGTGGGTGTGTTCTGTTGATTCCACATTTTTTTTGGAGTTTTGGAATTTTTTTAATTCTGTAAGACCCCTTAGTCGTTGCCATACAACATCAACCGAACAACTTTCAGCATCTTTCACACAGTCACAGCGCCGTCGGAGGACGCGATTTTGGATGCGTCGTTAGCGAGACTGAGCTTCGACAATATTATTATGCAGTCCGCCCATACCGACAAATACCTGGAAGCTTTCTTGGGCACAGAAAATGAGCCAGAGGACTTCGCTGATACTGCCTGGCGCACTTCAGTTCCTGCCATCGTTCAGAATTGCCAAATCGAACAGTCAAAAAGAGTACGACTGAGGAAGTAACTGGGACATTCTTCGCTGTTCCTTCCAACTGGCAACTCCACCGAACTTGTTAGCCTTTGTTGGTGATCTGTTTCGACCGTATAATTATTTTTGTTCTTTTTTCATTATAAATGCCTTATTTTGTCTGAGAAAAAGAAACAGTTACTGAAAAAAAAAAAATAAGAACAGCAAAGTTACGAAAGCAGGAAAAGACAATCTAACATTGCCAACATTAAATAAAAGGCAGTACCCTCCCTTGCGTTTGTTTGACTTCGTAGGTGTATGATTCCTACTGTTCCGAAATCGAATGCGATAAAATCGTTATTGTTAGATTTGACTGTGATATCAACATATATAGCTATTCTGATGGACACGTGGGGGGATTCGGGGGCTGTGATTGGATGGTCTCACACATCCCTTTTCCGATCATCAAAGCATAACGCTACGAAAGTTGGCCATTTTTGCCGATATCCAAACGATATCGGCAATAACAAAGACGCATGGTTCCGGTTTCTTCCACGTGTATAAAGTACACGCATACCTCGCCAGGCTTGTGTCTGTGGCTAGTCGACAGACGATGCAATTTGCTTTGTGTGTGTTTTTGTTGTTGCTTACTGTACATGACATACATTACGTGTAAAATCCAGTTGTTTAACTGGCAGCAAACCTTGCAAATTTCCAGAAGCTGCAATCTGAAGCGACCTATCTCTGATTTTTGCAGACGATCTCTCCAATCACCAATGTTTAACACAAAATCAGCAAACTCTCCTGTCACATAGAACGTCCATTGTGTAGTGCAATGTTGAAATGAAGTTACCGGTCTGAAACATTTCGTCGTTTCTTCTGAGACAATCCTTGTTCTCTTATCATCTACAGATTTACCGCAGTCTTCACCACGCGAATTCCCAACAGAAGTCAGACTTTCGAACATACAATCTACGTAGGCAAGCATGATACGTCATAACGTCATATGATTCCTAAGATATTGACGTAATGCTAAGCATCCGGTTATCTTGAGTTTTCTCCGTAATACATGTCCGTGGGTTTTTCAATGTTCGGTTATTTCCGTGGCTTCATGCAGAAAGGGAACCGTCGTCTGCAATCAATGACATGGACCATTCTGGTCCTTGTTGCTGACAAAAACATGATTTTAACACAGAATTTAATGTCAGAATAGCTATATAAACGCTATTGTGTTTTCATCGTAGCAATAGGGTCCGATATTTAGACTCGAACAAGTATAATGCGACTCGTCTTCGACTCGTCGGCATTATACTTGTCTCGTCTAAATATCGGGCCCTATTGCTACGCTGAAAACACAATAGCTGTTATTATCGGTATGAATGTCTCGAAAGGCTGAATCATATCAGATCTCGGCTTACGCCTCGATCTGATATGATTTCAGCTTTCTCGACATTCAGACTGATAAATGTTGATATCACAGTCAAATCTAACGATAACTAATAATATACATATATATATATAGAAGCGGTCGGTTGTGTTAATGGGTTCGTGACGTCATAATCGGGTTACACCATAAGAATCAAGAGGTGCACAGGCCTAATACACGAATTTAGCACATTCTTGAACAGTCTTTATTGTCAGGATTTTAAGGCCAGTTTCATCTTTTCCGCCAAATTCGTATACGTACGTCCTTTGACACTTGCAAATATCGGCCGCCGATTGAAAATAATCAAACATTTCAGAGTTTTCTCTTGTTAATTTCCTCGCCATTTTTAGCGTTAAGTTACACAAGCAAAACTTGGCCCTTAAATGAAAAGATCGTCGTCACAAACGCTAGTTTAACGAACGCATTTTCATCCTAGCTCTATTACGAGGTATGATCCAAACAAAATTATCAAAACACTATCATAAATGTCACAGGTCACTGATAACAAAAAGTAATATATCATTAATTTGAAAGGCCAAGCATTCAACTTGTAAACCTCTCAAGGACGACGTCATTAGGTACTACATGCCTACATCACTTTTAAAATGACGAGGTTTCAAAATACGTCACTTTTGGGATGTGCTTCAAAACGGTGTATTGTGTGAAGCACCATGAAAAACCTCACATTCTTGAAAGAGTGTAGCTGGGTAATGATACAAAGGAAATTTCTTCAAAATAATGTGAAAAGGACTTATTTACAATTATCTTCCCCTTCAAAAGCTGGCCGCAACATAGGTGCCACATTAGCTGACAGGGAAAGGGAAGAACCAACAGATTTCTCTTGCACGCGATCTGCCGTTTTTGCATAGCAATGGGTTGAAATGAAAACGAACCCACCGGGCTTAACTTTGCATCACATAATACCCTTAGCTTAAAGGCACAGTAAGCCGCATGTAAACCATCGTGAACCCGTGTGATCTAGTTTCCCTTTCTCTCGACCACTGGTTCACCTCAAAGCATAAACACATCCATTCGCCATGCTTCCCTATCGCTCTCTGCCGCCTGCAGAACAAAACAGCAATATAATTTAAACCGTAGGGATGACAGCTACCTACATTGCTTCAAAACACTGTTACTGCTAACCGAAACTACAACATAAAACATACCTATGCAAATTTAGGAGACTAAAACAAAAGGTAAATAGAACAGTCTCGGAAAACGTCTAACCACTCAAACCTACTACAACTTTCCGGAACAACTTTTCATCTAAATACCAAACCATAACAAAATCATTATTGATCTCCAAGAAAAGAAAACATACATTTCTCTGTTCATTTACAGGTCACCTAAACATCATACAAATTCCTTGACAAATCCACACACTCATTCATTTATTTATTTGTTGCAGGTGAAAGAATATGGTATGTGTAATGTCTTATTCTTCACTGTATGTGTTTACGCCTAGATCTATGGGTTGTTAAAAGTGCATCTGTTTTGCAGAAGGGTAGAAGAGACAAACCATGTCCTCTCTCTGTTTAGTGGAACCAATTTGAACAGTCTAATGTGTTTATTGTTCGTTTGTATTTCGGTATCCCATTTATGTGTGTCGTGTGTGTGTAGGTGCGTGTGTGTGCGCTTGAGTGTGGTGTATGAGTGTGTTGTGCGTGTGTGTGTATGTGTGTGTATGTGTGTGTGTGTGTGCGTGTTTGTGTGTGTTTGTGTATTTATGTGTGTGTGTGTGTGTGTGTGTGTGAGTGTGTGTGTGTGTGTGTGTGTGTGTGTGTATGTGTGTGTTATTATCGTCATCATTACCATGTCATTTTATTTTAGTGCCCACAGCAGCGCTCTCACTCTTGGTGAACACAGACGATATGTGTACCCTCATCGCAACGGCAAGGATGGCTCTCTCTCTCTCTCTCTCTCTATCTCTCTCTATCTCTCTCTCTCTCTCTCTCTCTTTTTTTTCTCTCTCTAGCTCTGTTTGTCTTTCTCTCTCTCTATCTCTCTCTCTCTCGCTTTCTCTCTCTCTCTCTTTCTCTATCTCTCTCTCTCTCTCTCTCTCTCTCTATCTCTCTTTCTCTCTCTAGCTCTGTTTGTTTGTCTCTCTCTGTCTCTGTCTCTGTCTCTCTCTCTCTCTCTCACTCACTCTCTCTCTCTCTCTCTCTCTCTCTCTCTCTCTCTCTCTCTCTCTCTCTCTCTCTCTCTCTCTCTCTCTCGCTATCTTGCTTTTCATCATTTCCTTGATAGTTTGCATACTTTTTCTTATGCTGAAAATCATTGATCTGTGTTGGCACACTCATGGTAAAGAGGGATTTTATGGTTGGTTCGAGTTGTTGCACTTTTCTATGTCTTAATAAGTTGCTGTCTTTGCGCACATATTACATATATAGACTGAGTATACTAAGAGTCTACATCGCAAGAAAAAGAGGGAGAGATAAAAAGAAAGAGAGATAGTATAAATGAGGGTGAGTATGCCTCGTGTGCTGCTTGTGTGTTTGTATGTGTGTGTGTGTGTGTGTGTGTGTGTGTGTGTGTGTGTGTGTGTGTGTGTGTGTGTGTGTGTGTGTGTGTCTGTTCGTTTGTAAAAGAAGAGCAAGTATTATTGTAATTCAATCAAGTTGGCGTTTTAATGAAACAGATCCTGTGATTGGTCAGAATGCCCCAACTCATTAAAAATTACCGGTCATTAATTGTCAATAACAACTTGCTAAAAAAGCCATTAACACCTGCAGGCGAGGCGCATTGATACAACCTTAACTAGTCTCGGTTAGCTTTGAGGGTCATTTTACACATAGGAAATATGAAGGTCAACGAAATACCGAGACCATAAGGTATGCGAAGTGATGACGTCAAATATGTGACGTAGGTTGATGCATGAATTCTTCCGGACTACGTCAGTCAATACCAATGATCGCTTTTGTGATGAAAAGAATTTGTTTTAGAGTTTGCTGTCTAGAAACCCGTCAAAATGTATGTAAAAGGAAAACAAAACAGGAGCAGAGTGATATGATAGGAATACAGAGACATATTTCTTGGGACTTGACCCTTGCGAATTGCAGGTAGGTGGACTGAAAGTAGTGTGTGAACAGAACAGAACCAATTCTGTCTGTTTACCATCGCATGAAAGCAGAAAAGAGATTGTCGTCAGATCGAACTACAATAACATTAAAGGTCCTTGTCTACATTTTTTATACCGAAATCGCCATTTAACCATTAAAATGCAGAGTCTATTATCTACAAATATCAACAATACACCCCCTTTCGATCAGGAAAGACGAAGCCAGTGTAGCCGTTTGAAAATTCATTGTAGTATTCCAGCGTAGTACTCATAGTAGGATATCCTTATTTGGAAAATGCCAAGCGCAAAACTCCTCTCAAATCCCGTGCATTTCGTGCGTTTAAAAAAAGCGTGGACAGCGCTCCGGTGTGGCTATAAGCATAGTGACATGAATTTGATTGGTCAGTATTTTTAGGCAAAGCACATGTTCTCAGCAAACAGAAAACAAAATATTGGAAGCGTGAGTCACGCTACCCAAAAATAAAATCTTTTTTTACATATTTTTTTCTATAACTTTTTTCCCCATGGTTCATTCATCATCTGACATAACTTTTTAGCGAAATCTAACCATAAGATTATTGAAAAAAAATGTAGACGACCACCTTTAACATGCTTCCATTTGAAACTTCTCGGTCTTCATCGTGGATTGACGTTCTCCCAAAGTCTAATTGTGACCCTCCACCACGAAATGAGTCGCATGTCACCTCGCGCGGTTCTGCGCTAGGCTTAATACAAGTCCGGGGAGTGTCTGGTAACAGTGTGAGGGTCACCTTAGTCACAGGCTTATAACTCAAACAGTTTTCGCTCTTTTCTAAAACGGTTTTCACCACTGGATTGAGCATAAAAAACTCTTCAGGAAAATGTAAAAATATGAAAATCATGCAAAGGTGACATGCGACTCATACCGTCGTGGAGGGTCACAATTGAAGCCCTCCGTTGCTTCGCTCCGTCGGGCTTCAATTACCTTTGGTCGGGCGTCAATCCACGATGACGACCTCGAAGTTTCAAATGGAAGCATATTAATGTGTAATTGCTATTCAATCAAGTTGGCGTTTTAATGAAACAGATCCTTTGATCAGTCAGAATGCCCCAACTCATTAAACATTACAGGTCATTAATTGTCGATGAACACTCGCTAAAAAATCTATTAACAACCTGCTGGCGAGGCGCATTGATACAACCTCAACTAGTCTCTGGTACCTTTGAGGGTCATTTTACAAGTAGGAAATAATTATGAAGGCCAACGAAATACCCAGACCATAAGTTATGCAAAGTGATGACGTCGAATACGTGACGTAAGTTGATGCATGAATTCTTCCTGACTACGTCAGTCAATTCCAAAGATCGCTTTTCTGATGAAAAGAATTTGTTTTAGAGTTTGCTGTACAGAAACCCGTAAAAAGCGGGAAAATGTATGTGAAAGAAAACAAAACAAGGAACAGAATGAGAAGATAGGAATACAGAGACACCCTTCCAGGTAGGTGGACTGAAAGTAGTGTGTGAACAGAACAGAACCAATTCTGTCTGTTTACAACCGCATGAAAGCAGGAAAGAGATCGTCTTTAGATTGAATTACAATAACATTAACATGCTTCCATTTGAAACTTCTCGGCCTTCATCGTGGAGTGACGCCCAACCAAAGTCTAATTGAATCCCTCCGTCGCTTCGCTCCGTCGGGCTTCAATACACCAGTTAACAGTTCCGCGGCCATTTTAGATCTCGCACATGCGCACTTCTTTTAACGCGAGCAGATTCGACCCATTTCCTTTTCCGGGTGATGCGCATATCGTTTTTCGGCATGTTTATGTCTTTTTCCTTTTCCGGCTGATTTCACCGCATGCGCAGATCATGTTATTCGCCCACATTTCTACGCAAGGGACACTACTCCGGCGCACTACTCCACCGGTTGAAAGAGGGAAACATTTTCTTCAGTACAAGTAGTCTGTATTAATAAACAATTAACAAGAAGGACGCTGTAAATTCATTCAATGCAGATAAAATAAGAAATATGTTTGACGAACTTGTTTTGTTCTTATTCACATGACAAAATATGTGAAGATCGAGAGCTGTTATAAAAAAAACCGTGTTCCAGGCAACTCGCAAACAGATAACCGCTGTGTATTTCACCACAACCCAACGCAAAGGAAACATGACACACTAATATTTGGCATACCTTTTTGCATTCATTGAACTTTCCCCAATAAATTCGGCTCACATCAGTCGCACTAAAAGTTTGCCAAAACACGACACACTGGCGATAACAAATGCCCACCTGAATGGTGGTTCGCAACCACACACTAACGACCGTCGAGGCACGTAATGAATTTTGCAATCTTCCGACCACCATTTTGTCGGTTACTGCCATTACTGCAACCAATAGCACAGCATGTTGACGCCATCGCTAATTTGGATGTAACGTGAGGTTTTTGTTATAACGTAGAGGAAAACACACCGTCCCGTTCAATTGCTTCCATCACGTTGAGCAGACGATGCAGCGGTTGCTCGTCGAAATTTCTCGTCCAACCAGAATCGATTTGGGTATCACGTGAGTTTTCCTTCTTTAATTGTACCATGTAAGTGCTGAAACTGTTAACTAGTGTATTAGCGTTGGTCGGGCGTCAATCCACGATGACGACCTCGAAGTTTCAAATGGAAGCATGTTAATGTGTAAGTATTGCACTCAGAACTACCGAAAGCACACTACCAGGGGTCAAATGTCAGCCTCATGATCACTAACGACATCTACGGAGAGTCACTGGGGTCGGACACTGCTGGATCGTCTGCTTTTCCAGAGAGGACTCCTGTGCAGACTGCACCATTTTGGAACAGCAGCGTCAACCTTTTTGTTGCAGGTGCTTGGTCTTTTTGAGATGTCACTACATTTTTATTTTTATGTTTAAGAAAAATAAGTATTTTGAGAATAAGCAATATATGCATAATCTAGCTTGCGATCGTTCACAAACGCGGGACTATACAATTATGCATGTCTCTGTGGATGTACGCATGTGAGAAAAGACTTCAAAAAGAGTTCAAGAGGACGTTAAAGCCCCGGCCGCAGGTATTAGCGAATCGTCTCTTGGTGTTTTGTTAAAACTGAAAGCGTTAAATAACGAACGTGAAACTGATCCCGCAACCACCTGACTTTTAAGTGCGCATGTCGTACAACAACCCAAAGCCGTTGAATTTCATTACTGTACTGGGTAAAGGTTGTCACAGCCGGGGGTGGGAGTGGGGATAAACTCCCACTAACAGGTAAAAGCTCCCAATGGCGTGCGTCGCACATAGCGTCTGACAACCAAAGCCCAACTCCGGGCCTTCACGTGGCGAAACTGTTTCAACTGACAAGAAGAAGGGGGGTCACCGGCGCCTCAAAACAGGTAGCTTCGGGCAGACGGAACTCCTTAGCCTGGGAGGGCAGTTCGTCTAAGGGAAGGAAAACCATGACTTCAAACTTCCGCTGCCTTGCGGCCATACCTGCTCACAGGAAATAGGCTTCGGGAGTAAACCCTGAGGAAAAATCCGGAGCTGGAGTCCCTAAGGCGGTCTGTTGTTGCTTGCCAACCTCTTCAGTTCCGGCAACTCCTACGACGGCACTGGTGCCAAGCTGTATTGGCTCTTGCCCTTCCCTTGGACTACATCAGTGACGTGGAGAGGGGGGACCTACTACGTGGGCTACAGCCTGTCCTCCTTATCATCTCAGCCCAGGCATGCGCCCTGGAGACTGGGTAGCAGACGTTAAATGATGAACTGGCCCTGACAGTACACGATCTTACTTCATGACTTGTTTTGACTGATGGTTGCGAAGTATGTAGACAGAAACAGAAACTGATCTGACAGTTCCAGACTTACTTGATTGAACTGTGTTCCTGATACTGGCACGTTCAGAGATGAGTGAGAAGTATTGGTCACATGCACTCACTGCTTTACATTTTATTTGCTTAGAAAACCATAGAGAGGTTTCTGCGAATTCACTCCAGCAAAGAATAGCGATGCTTTGATAGCACACTGTGGACGTTTGTAGGGAACATTGAACAACGTGAGGAGATGCCGCTGCCCCCAGAGCCCTTTGTGAGTGCTGCTGACAGCAGGGCTGTTGCCTGTGCTTCGCCAGAACATGGTAAGTTTAAGACGTCAGCAACGGTAATAGCTACATTCACTACATGAAAACAACGACAACAACATCAACAACAAGATCATGCAGCATTAATTACGCTGTTAGTATATAGTGTGGTCCGTAAGGAATGTATCGATTTTCTTTTTGAGCCTGAAGATTTATAAGGATATACCACAAAACATCGTCGTAATGCAAGTCAGAAGACTAACATTGCTGGGGATCATTTTGTTATCAAGTCTGAGCGATGTTTTGCACGGGACATATTCCTCATGTTCCAAAGCACGACAATTGCAGGGATCGCTTTGATTTAGAGTCTCCAAGATGATGATTATACATGTAGTTGTTTGTATGTAATTGTGTTTATGTGTTTTTGTTTCAATTGATTATAAATACATCATTATACTGTGCATTGGAAAACACGAACACACACACATGCAGAAAAAGATGGGTGTTGCTTCTTGTATGGCAGCTTCTGACGACGACTCACACCACTGATATGGCATTGCCTTATCTTAATCAAGTTGGTCCTGTTTCAGTGGATGCCCAAAGCAATCGTGCTAAGATGCCACTGCCAGAGATTCCTGACGTTGACACAACTAGGCCTGTTTCCGCACTGTGTGGTATGTTGTCATGAGATGTTGCCTGTGTGTTTGTCTGTCGGTCTGTATGTATCTCTCTGTCAGTGTGTGTGGTATGTTGTCATGAGATGTTGCCTGTGTGGTTGTCTGTCGGTCTGTATGTATCTCTCTGTCTGTGTGTGTGGTATGTTGTCATGAGATGTTGCCTGTGTGGTTGTCTGTCGGTCTGTATGTATCTCTCTGTCTGTGTGTGTGGTATGTTGTCATGAGATGTTGCCTGTCTGTTTGTCTGTCGGTCTGTATGTATATCTCTGTCTGTGTGTGTGTGGTATGTTGTCATGAGATGTTGCCTGTGTGTTTGTCTGTCGGTCTGTATGTATCTCTCTGTCTGTGTGTGTGTGGTATGTTGTCATGAGATGTTGCCTGCGTGTTTGTCTGTCGGTCTGTATGTATATCTCTGTCTGTGTGTGTGTGGTATGTTGTCATGAGATGTTGCCTGTGTGTTTGTCTGTCGGTCTGTATGTATCTCTCTGTCTGTGTGTGTGGTATGTTGTCATGAGATTTTGTCTCTATGTATTTCTGGAATATTGTTTGATAGTTCTAAAGCAAAGCCAGTTTACAACTGTATTATTGTTGACTATATGTCTTGCTGGTTTTGTTTTCAGAAGAGGAGGGTGATTACGCTGAAGTCAACGACCTTCCCAGTAAAGATGTCAACGAAGGTTTGTATATGCTCTTTTTGTATTGCTCCTATTATGTTGTAGAGTGTAGTACCCTTGTTGTCAACATAATGTTCAATTATATTTATTATCGTTTTGTGCGAGTAACTTCTTGTCATACATTTAGAACGTGGTCGTCAGAAGTTGGTTCAGGAAGTTTCTATTCGCTTTTCTTGTACATGTTCATTCTGGTAGACATACCTCACAAAGCTGAACAGTACGTATACGGTATTGTAATTTCTTTCTTTGTTTGGTGTTTAACGTCGTTTTCAACCACGAAGGTTATATCGCGACGAGGTATTGTAATGGTTCACACCCTTTAACCAACTATAATGAGATCTGTGTTTGGCAATATTTGTAAAGCTACTGGAGACGCATGCGACGACTTTTACACAGACGTTGATGACATCAAAAAGAAAGCAGAGGAACGCGAGACCTAGGCGACCAATCGAGGTTAGTAAAGTAAATCGTAACTATATTGCATGATGAAGATGGCATACACAAACTATTGATAAACCCATCCATCTCCCCCTCTCTCTCTCTCTCTCTCTCTCTCTCTCTCTCTCTCTCTCTCTCTCTCTCTCTCTCTCTCTCTCTCTCTCTCTCTCTCTCTCTCTCTCTCTCTCTCTCTCTTCTCTCTCTCTCTCTCTCTCTCTCTCTCTCTCTCTCTCTCTCTCTCTCTCTCTCTCTCTCTCATACCTCGCATAGACCTCTACAAATCGAGTTTAGCCTTCTCGGGAGCGTTTCTCTGGAACTCCTTACCCCAACAGATAAGAAATGAAACTTCAGTGAAAATGTTTAAGAGACAGTCACGTTCACACATCATTCGTGAATGAAATGTCTTGTTCGATTGCTATTTTGTTAAACATTTTGTACTAATGTTAACGGATGTGTAGCTGATCGGAGCAACTTATTCCCAAATGAAAGGTATAACTATGTCAATGTAATTTTGTAATTTTTTGAGTTCTCCTTATGTAATTCCTTAAATGCACACTGTGTTGCATTCTGTACAATGTATTTCTGTATTTTATATGATTGAATTTATATTTGTAATGTGCGTCTGTCTTTATGTGTTGTATAAAGGACAGGTTGGAAGAATAGGCTTTGCCTAAAACCTTTATCCTTTTGTAATAAAGTTCTGAGTCTGAGTCTGAGCCTCTCTCTCTCTCTCCCTCTCTCTCTCCCTCTCTCTCTCTCCCCCTCTCTCTCTCTCTCTCTCTCTCTCTCTCTCTCTCTAAACTGTCTCTCACTTTAAAAGGTCACACACTCTACATTATGCAGAAACACATTATCCTTGAGTAGTTTGTGTGAATTATGGGCTGGCGCCGCAACTATTTGCACAACAACTTGTCATCGAAATAGCGTATAGGATTTAATACAGGGCATTTCTTTTAACGACGAACAGATGTGCGAGTACAATTGTGTGTTTAAAAATCAAAATGCACACATAGTGGACAAACCACATGATATTAGGCAAACATGTTCATCATTATCTGTCTTGGGTTGATTACATGTTTTAATCGTTTAAAACAAACGATGCTTAGAAAATACAACCTAGAATTAAACTATTTTCCAAGACGACAACCGAAGTAGTAGTTTTGAAGTGGCTTTTCCGCTATTCGGGTTTATGCAAGTGTTAATATAGCTGTCGCGGTCGCGGAGGAATACTGACTCTCTCGATCTGTGTAAAATGTCATGTTTTTGGTCAACACTACTAATAACGTATAATAGCTATCTTGAAAATATGTAGACGCCAGTTGATGCATGAATCTGATAATGTATTCGATTATTGAATGCAATATTTATAATATCTGATCTTTTCAAATCTATGATTGCACAATACTGGATAATCATTTGCAATTGCAACTGATGTAAGCAATTGTTTTCCTCTAACAGTCTGGTTTTAATACAAATTCATGTTTTTTTTGTTTGACTCAATGGTTCAAAGGCAATGTGTTGCATTGTGCTTTACCAAACTTTGTTTTCTCTTGATAAGTAGAATACGAAAGCCTTATAAATGTTGTGTGTGTCTGCTTTTGTGTTTCTATTAGGGACAGGGTGTAAGTTTAGGCTTTGTCTGAAACCTTTATAATGTTGTTCAGTTTCAATCTCTCTCTGTCTCTCTCTCTCTTTCTCTCTCTCTCTCTCCCTCCCTCTCTCTCTCTTTCTCGCGTGCTCTTTCTGTCTGTCTGTTTCTCTTTCTCTCTCTCTCTCTCTCTCTCACGTGCTCTCTCTCTCATGCTCTCTCTCCCCCCCTCTCTCTCTCTCTCTCTCTCTCTCTCTCTCTCTCTCTTTCTCTATCTCTCTCTATCTATCTCTCTCTCTCTTTCTCTCTCACTTGCTCTCTCTCATGCTCTCTCTCTCTCTCTCTCTCTCTCTCTCTCTCTCTCTCTCTCTCTCTCTCTCTCTCTCTCTCTCTTTATCTTTCTCTTAGATGTGTATATTAATCATGTTCTCAATTCAGACCGAAAACAATGACACAATGTTTAGCCACATCAAGCAATGCAAAGTTATGTTTCTATTTTCTTCCCAAGCATAGGAGCAATACCTAGCTGCCCGAGAATGACTTCAGTCTTCGTGATGGAGTGCCAGTTGATGAAGACAGAAGAATAACAGTAACAGAACAGGGTCCCTCAAGACTTGGTGGATTACGTCTGGGGGATTTACACCATATGATTTCATTTGTTTTGTAGTCGACATGCTAAACACACCTAAGCAATAAGCGCACTGGATTTAAAAAAAAAATGTCTTGACAGCTTACCAAACTGTCAGTTTAAAAAGACGAGATTAATAAAGCTGTTTTTGCACAAGAAGTGCCTTTGTAAATTTAGACATCTTGCTTGTAAGCAGATTTCTTCTTCTTCAGCGTTCGACGATGTTGTAAGCAGACGGAAAGCTTCACACTACCTTTTGCAACCAAAGCTAGGACAAAACTTGTAATGAGAAAAATGTTAGGTCACTATTAGTAACAATTCCAATGTTATGTTTTATAAAAGACTTTCTTAAAAGTAGATATTTTTTTCTCACAACTGGATGATAGTATTTCTTCAGAAATGTAGCTCAGGGCACTTGAAGTAATCCTCAAATAGAACATTATGCGCAAGCAATAGCCAGCAAGCTAAAAGGCTAAATTATTTGTTGTTTCATTGACACAATGTTATATTATTCTTTACAAGAAACTATTGCTAACTTGCAATGCGACTTTACTAAAGGATTCAATAACAAAGTCTGCGATACAGAGATAGTCCTACACTGTATTATTTGGATATTATGATTTGCCATTAGCTGAAATTTGGAGCATATTTTGTTTGAAAACTGTATCATTTGGTGTTGTTGTTGTTGTTGTTGTTGTTGTTGTTGTTTTGTTTTGTTTATAAAGTAGTGTTTAATCGATTGACAGCATTCAATGTCTCAAGGCATGATAACCTACACACGATGTGTGTGCTTAAATCATTGCAACAAGGTTGTTAATGATTAAATCAACTGTTACATGAGTCGACCATCAGTTTCTTTTTGTGTGGAACAAGAGCGTACCTATGTATTTTTTGTAATGGCTGAGGAAGGAAGAACACCTCTTCATGCAAATTTAAAAACAGAAACATAGAAAATTAGGTTTTCCTAAATATGTCTTAATGATGTGGTAAAACCCGCGACAGAAAAATACAGAATCACAGTGAAATATTGAAATGTAACAAAGAACCATTGGGCTTTCAAGACAAATAATCAAAAGAAGAGCTATAAACACATACATTACGTTGAATAGGGAATTGCAGATTTATCATTATTTTGTTCATTTGATTGACATCACTGATACTCAATGTCAATGCTGAGCTTAAATTGACCACAAACAATACTCAACCGTCAACATGTTAAATTAAATTTCATAGAAGCAAACGAAAAAACAGGTTTACATGGGTTGTTGTCTCTTACACACTGCGATGAGTGGTTTTGTAGTAAACTTAATGATGGTGGTAATTTTGACATTCTACTTCTGTAGATAGTGTAAATAACATGTGATTTGTACACTAATGTGTTACTTGTGCGTGATGCCAATGACACACTCTCATTAAGTGATGTTATGTGATGTTATAAACCTTTAAGCTTTGCCATTTCTTTGTTCTGTCTTGAAAATGATTTATGAACGAGTTTTTGAATGTCAAAATTATTCAATATGATCGGTTTTTAAAATGTATATTTCTTATTGAAAAACAATTGTATGACAGCAATTAGCTGCTTTGATATGTGTATGTATACCTTATGCTTGTCAAGGCAGGGTCTATGTGTTTGAGTGGATAATGGAAGGAACGGACATTGTTTTTCATATTCTTTCTTGTCCATACCGTGTATATTATATGTCCGATTTAGTTGTATTTTGTTGGATTAATGCAAGCCAGCTATTTTCTGGATAGATAATTATGTTGACTTTTTCCTCGTATATGAAGAGCCAAGTTGTGCCTATTGCAAATGTTTGTCGCTTTTTGATTTGAGCCGTTCGTTTTTGTCAGGTCGATTTTGACAGTACCCTTATTTAAGCAGGGGTCATGTGACATCTTTAGAAAAAAAGTTTTGATCTAAAAGGTGTGCAAGACAGCCAAGATGGCTGTTTTTAAACGGCATAGCAAGTTTGAAGGAAATGACACGGGCATTAATGCTTGTGTTGAGGTGTCAACATTGTCGCATTATTATTTTGTTGCCAAGTTGTAAAGGAGTTTGTAGAATTATACTGTGGAGTGCAGTCTTTAAGTCATGCAGAGGTTGTATGACTATTGCATACACGTTTTTAGTTTTTCTACCAGTAATTACCTTTAAGTGAGAACAAATCCACACAAAAAAACAATGATCGAGAGGGATACAGTGATTACATTATAATGTATTATGTCATTCATACGGTTTAGTTTTACAAGTGTAAGACACTTACCTTTACTTTTGCATATATGATATGTGTAGGCTCTTTGTTCTGTTCGAATACATATTTGGAAATCTGAAACAAATATATTAGATGTGTCACTTGAGTTGTGTAAGCAGAATCATTTTACAATTTACACTTAAACATGTTGACAACAAATCATTAGTTGTTTTTCTTGTAAAAGGTGTATATATGCATGCTAACTTTTTAAAAGGAATGTCCTATTTATACGTTATTGTTTTGGTCGGCCTCTAGCTTATTGTTTCTGTCATGTCATTTAATAACACTTTTCCCCCCATCAAACCGATACATATTTTACATAAAGATGTGCTTTGAAATTAACAAAGATAACAACACGTATGCATAGACTAAAAAAAAACAACATTAATGTATAAAGTGTCTTCGGGGTGTGTAGACAGCCTTGGTATACATACCTTTTACATGCCAATTACAGTTTGCTATCTCATTTTGTTAATGTCAAAATGTATGCCTGATGTTCAGATTTAGCTTGCTGAATATTATTCTTTTTTTTAACAATAAGGTACAAACCTAATGACTACACACTTTAAAATATACCTTCTTTGCCCTTCAGACTATTGTGAAATAAAATAGGTCCATCAAGACTTGTATATATGAAATAAAAACAACAAACATCATGAAGACAATTATATAGGTATAGACAATACAAGAAACAAGGACATGTATTCAATTGTCTGTTGTATTTTTTTTCAAAACAAACATTTGTTTAAGTGTCTGCTTCACAACAACAAACAGATAGTTTACAGTTTTAGACAAAAGGACTTGGGGGAAAATAACATCCTGCATGTTTGGAATGCATGTTTTTACATTGATGCTGTTTCAATTGTGTTTTTCGACATTTTCCCCATTATTTTCTTTGACTCAATTTTTGATAAGGCTTTTGCGAAATAAATCAAATACTGCACCAAAAACAACATGTGTGTGCTTGTTTTGTTTTGCTGTGTGTTTGCTAGCATGGCATATTTCACGATACCACAGACTGACTTCTTGTCAACCAATCAATGTGAAGAACGTCTTAAAGAACAAATGATGCAAGAACATTCCAGAAACATATCCAAAGCAGAGGCACAAGATTCACACACACACACACACACACACACACACACACACACTCACACGCGCACACTCTCTCTCTCTCTCTCTCTCTCTCTCTCTCTCTCTCTCTCTCTCTCTCTCTCTCTTTCTCTCTCTCCCTCTCCCTCTCTCTCTCCCTCTCCCTCTCTCTCTCCTCCTGCAAAAACCAAAAGTATGGTAATCACTTCTAGACAGAAACATCAGCTGGCCCCACTTGTTCTAAAGCTTAACCTTGGATCATCACCGATTGAGCAAGTGCGTGAACATCGGGTTCTAGGAGTCACAACAGATTCTGAGCTAAACTGGAAATGTCATTTAAACAATATAAACAAAACGCTGTCGAGAAACATGTTCTTATTCTCGCAGCTACGATATTATGTCGACACTTCAGTTCTTAAATTATTTTACCATGCACACATTCTTTCGCATTTAAGTTATGCTTCTACGTTACGGGACAACTGCAGTGATGTTCACATGATCAAACTGAATTTTCTCCATCGTCGTGCAGCTAAACTTATGATACCTAACTCATCGGTCACTACTGACGAACAACTGAAACTGCTTGGCCTCCTTCCGTTGAACCAGCAGCTTAAACTGAATAAATCATTATTCATGTTTAGAGTTATGAACAAGGAAGTCCCAGAGTACATTCTGTCGCTGTTTCAAAAAGCAACCAACAGGTATGGTTCTAGTAAATTCATTCCACCTCGCCCCCGACTAGATTTGTACAAGTCTAGTCTTGCATTTTCAGGGTCATCAGTGTGGAATTCACTTCCAACAGCATTAAAATATATTCCATCAGTCAAAGCCTTTAAAAAGCAAATACACAGACATTTGTTTCAAATCTGATTCCAAGTGGAGCGTTCCACCGTTATCGTAACCTAGTGGTGATTCAAAATGGGTTTAATCCGATGTATTAAACCGTCCTAATGTTATCATACATACCGGTTATCTTATAGCAGTCTCTTTTCAGGGTTGCTGTTTCTGTTGTTACTGTTGTGTTGGTATATCCTTTGTTGTAGTTCTTTTCTTCCTTTTGCTATGTTGTCGGTATCTTTTGACAAATGACTTACTGTTTGTTATTTTGCTTGCTTGCCGTTGTTGTTTCATTTGGACCATATGTTTCTAGTGCTCGTGACTTTTTTTTTCTTTTTTTTTGGTACTTTACTTTTGAGTACACTTGACTTGCTGTTTGTTGCTTGCTTATCATCATCCGTTTTTTTTTCATCATCATTACCATTATTTCTATTTTCATATTTCTATTGCTGTTATTGTATTTAATAGTATCAAATACTACAACTTTTTCTTTGCCTTTAAATGCCATTTATTATCATATGTACGATTATTTTTGCTGTCAACCTCTTTTGCTCTTATAATGTTTTCATGTCTGTTTTGTATTCATGTTAGTTAGCAAGGACAGATTGTAAGACTAGGCAACGCCTAAAATCTCCATCCTTCTGTAATAAAGTGTAATCAATCAATCAATCAATCTCTCTCTCTCGCTCTCTCTATCTCTCTCTATCTCTCTCTCTCTCTCCCTCGCTCTCTCTCTCTCTCTCTCCCTCGCTCTCTCTCTCTCTCTCTCTCTCTCTCTCTCTCCCTCCCTCTCTCTCTCTCTCAAATATATATATATATATATATATATATAAAACATCAGAAATGGTGAAAGAAACAATTGACAGTCAGCAGAGACTTTCTTCCGAGAATTGTTAAAATCTCTTAGCAGGGAAAGAGAGAGAAATAAGTATCCCTTCACAGACAGCCTATTGGGAGCATCAGACCCTCCTCAAGGGGGACCGAGATTTACAGAGCAAAGTCCCTTTGTGGGGGACGTATCGCAAGGTAATCTAGTCCTGAGGAGGACCATTGTATTTGTACCTAGACCAGACACGTGTTTCGACACTATTGTGTCTCATCAGTGGTCAGGTGGTACTGATGGCGAGAGTTGTCAACCCATGGTATCCAACTAAGAAGCAAACCATTCTCTGAATGGTAGCTTCTGTTGGCATGGGAGACTACCCTCATCTGACAACCCCAAGAGGATATCTGTGAAGGGAAACACTTTGATTTAAGGCCAAAGTGTAGAATTGATATTTATTAAGAAAGAATTTAGAAATTTAGACAAGTTTTAACCAAGAAATTATATACATGCATACACACGCAGACACAGACAGACACACACACACACACACACACACACACACCACACCACACACACACACACACACACACACACACACACACACAGACATTTTGATATAAACATCTGTTTAACCCCAGTATAATAATTTATTTGTTAGTTTTTGCGATGATGAGCCATTTGAGGGCTTAAGCTTGTTTCATTGATTGCCCTGAATAATGGCCGGCCAACATAATAAGGCGTATAACCGGCGGTTACTACCCTTGTCCTCTTCAACGTTGTAAAACTCATCGGGAGAGAAATAGACAGAGAAATGTGTCCTCTAAGTGGGAACGTGTTAATGTGTGGCTTAAAGCGGTTCCACAGGCTCGATCATGTCCTAAAGTGTGTGCTTCATGTGTGTGTTCTTCTTGAAGCGTAATTGCTGCTGGGGGACCAAATGCTCTTAACAATGTTGCGTTCAGTGTGCAGATATACAACTACACACACGTCAGCAAACAAAACAAATCCTGCACCCTAGTTTTGTACCGCGTAATCCAGGTACTCTTTCGAACCCATTGGCAGCCAGGCGCTAACAGTTCCCCAAAACAGCCTTCGAGAAAACAAGAGCGCTTACCTTGTCTGTGATGCACACGAAGTTGACGTATGGAACTGTCGTCGCACACTATAAACAACTAACGATTCTCAAGATTCACACGAACTGAACTGACGCAATGGCAAAATGCTAGACTACACAGTTAAATACACACAAACAAAATGGCGTCAATGTGACACACCTGTTTTTTTGTGTGACTAGACTCTAAGCTTCGCTCATATTAACTGTGTCAAGGTTATAAATAACTACCCTTTGCTTGCACTGCACAACGAAGATTCTATAACCACCTGAAAGTTTGGATCTCAGGTGTGTCACATTTACGCCAGTTTGTTTGTGTGAATAACTGTGTTTTGGTGAACATTGCGGTGTCTCTCCGTTTTTTACAGCGTTATATGATATCATGTTGAAAACAAAATCGTGGTTAAGTTCCATGAAGATCAGTTGAGTAGTTTTCTCAGAATCGCTCTGCACATACACAGTAAAACACACACACACACACACACACACACACACACACACACACACATACACACGCACACACACACACACACACACGCACACACACACACACGCACCCACACACACACACACACACACACGCACACACACACACACACACGCACACACACACACACACACACACACACACACACACACACACACACACATATACACAAGGGGAGAGAGAGTAAGAGAGAGAGAGAGAGGGAGAGAGAGAAAGAGAGAAAGAGAAAGAGACAGACAGACACACACACACACACACACACACACACACATACACACACACACACACACACACACACACACACACACACACACAGAAAGACGGACATAGAGACGAAGAGACAGAGAGACAAAGAGAGATTCGTCAAAGCGGCAGGCTAGTTTTAACTCAATAACAAAATTCGTCCTTGTAGAAAAGAATAGACATATCCATTGAATCGGGTCGCACAAGGAAGAACCTCGAATAATAAGCGTATTGTGTGTGACTGCAACACAGGCTTGCTTCAAAAACATGTGCTTATTGGAACATCGTTGTTAACAGCCAACATGAACAGAGCTATGCAATGAAAGGGAAGCACTGTGAGTCATATGCTGTCCAAGTCAGTGATAGGATTACGTTTGTTTGGAGTTTCATGATTTGATAGCATCATAAGAACACGAGCATGCGTTATTTCGTCAAAACAAGGAAGTACTCAGACACCTCGAGAAATAAAAGGGCAATGTATTAGCTGCTGAGTTAGGCTACCCCTTTAACTGAAGTGTTCCACTCGTATACACAATTTTGATAACCAGCTGTGAACACTTTGTTGGATACTATATAATTATGCTTGCAAAAGTAGCACCCATACACACTATATCGTGTAACCATGTGTGCTACATTTGCTAGTAGAGTTTTGTACAGAGTGACCCCAAAAAAAGAGTACCCAAACAACTCAGTTGAAAAGTCATAAACGTCATAAATTGAACAAAAATAAAGCAATCTTAATAAAAATGTATTTACACACACAAGTAGCCTCTGCATGATTTGCACAGAAAATGCTCCAAATTTTAGCGTTCTAGCTTGTCTTTCAGGAAAGTTATGCTCATATGCGGCGAGTTCAAGTTTGTTTGGGTACTCTTTTTTTGGGGTCACCCTGTACTTTAGTATGTAGCACATTGTTCACATCTGGATACAAAAAGTGTGTTCAAAAGTGGAACACTTCTTCTTTTTCTTCTCCAGCGTTCCAGAATTGTCTGGTTACGTGTGAGCTCGTTTGCCCATGTAGGTTCCCCACACTATACTCTGAGAGCATAGTCAGCTTCACTCCTCTTTCGTTGGGTAGGCATGCTGGGTATGTTCGTGTTTCCATAACCCACCGAACTCTGACATGGATTACAGGATCTTTTCCGTGCGCACTTGGTCTTGTGCTTGCGTGTACACACGAAGGGGGTTAAGTCACAAGCAGGTCTGCACATAAGTTGACCTGGGAGATCGAAAAAATCTCCACTCTTAACCCACCAGGCGGCAGCGACCGCGATTCGAACTCACGACCTCCCGATTAGGAGGCCGACGTCTTACCACCACGCCACTGCGCCCGCCTGGAACACTTCAATTTACAGTGCACGTGTAAGCACGTGTAAAATTGCTTTCAGCAAACCTCTTGAGAAAAATAAACCCGTGTACGTGCGAAGTCTATTTCGCTTAGAACATGCAACACTGCTGCTGCTCATTCAGTTACAAAGACGACAATGATTTTGTTTGTAAAATATGAAAAAGATGTATTGAAAGCTGTAAATAGCAAATAAAACATGGAATAAGGTGAAATTAAAATATGAAACCATCATGTAACCAACATAAACAAAAGAGAACTACACTCACAACAACAAATAACACCACCAACAACAACAACAACAACAACACCAACACAACAACAACGACCACCACCACCACCACCACCACCACCACCACCAACAACAACAACAACAACAACACCAACAACAATTACAACAACAACAGCAGCAGCATATTGAATGAGATAAAAACAAAAAACAAGAAGAGGAAAGAAAAACAATTCGCGTAAGGCGAAAATACAACATTTAGTCAAGTAGCTGTCGAACTCACAGAATGAAACTGAACGCAATGCAACGCAGCACGACCGTATACTCGTAGCATCGTCAGCCACCGCTCATGGCAAAGGCAGTGAAATTGACAAGAAGAGCGGGGTAGTAGTTGCGCTGAGAAGGATAGCACGCTTTTCTGTACCTCTCTTCGTTTTAACTTTCTGAGCGTGTTTTTAATCCAAACATATCATATCTATATGTTTTTGGAATCAGGAACGGACAAGGAATAAGATGAAATTGTTTTTAAATTGATTTCGAAAATTTAATTTTGATAATAATTTTTATATTTTTTAATTTTCAGAGCTTGTTTTTAATCCAAATATAACATATTTATATGTTTTTGGAATCAGAAAATGATGGAAAATAAGATAAACGTAAATTTGGATCGTTTTATAACAGATTTTATTTTTTACAATTTTCAGATTTTTAATGACCAAAGTCATTGATTAATTTTTAAGCCACCACGCTGAAATGCAATACCGAAGTTTGGGCTTTGTCGAAGACTACTTGACCAAAATTTCAACCAATTTGGTTGAAAAATGAGAGCGTGACAGTGCCGCCTCAACTTTCACGAAAAACCGGATATGACGTCATCAAAGACATTTATCCAAAAAATGAAAAATTGTCTAGGGATATCATACCCAGGAACTCTCATGTCAAATTTCATAAAGATCAGTTTAGTAGTTTACTCTGAATCGCTCTACACACACACACACACACACACACACACACACACACACACACACACACACACTCACACCCCCCCCACACACACATACACACACACACACACACACACACACACA
>NW_027126702.1:0-37093 GCF_037325665.1 Littorina saxatilis | reverse complement strand
AAAAAATATGGGCTTACAAAAATAAGCCCTTATTCAAAAACAGTAAGGCCTTACGAGAAATAAGGCCTTATTTTTTTAAGGCCTTAATAAAAATAAGGGCATAAAAAATAAGGGCTTACAAAAATAAGGGCATAAAAAATAAGGGCATACAAAAATAAGGGCATAAAAAAATAAGGGCATAAAAAAATAAAGGCTTAAAAAAATAAGGGCTTAAAAAAATAAGGCCTTATTTTTTGGACCAATCATGAAGATGAATAGAGGCCAACACACATACCTCTGTCGAAAATCGTCATCTTCTGGCCTGAATGCAGCTCCGTGCCGCAAATCAACGAGGAAAAGAGCCGTTTCACGAAAGCGTGAAGCCATCCATGCTGTGCCCGCTCGATGTTATGACGGATGTTTTGAACGAGAGCCGAGTTTGTGCGCGCTTTCGAATGTCCGGATGCGCAGTAGCGATGCACAGAAAAATAAGGGCTTTTTAAGGGCTTATTTTTTTAAGGGCTTATTTTTTTCAGGTCATAACAGAAATAAGGCCTTATTTCATTATGCCCTTATTTCCTTATGGCTGTAAATATTTAAGGCCTTATTTTAGAAGGCCTTAATTATGAAAAATAAGGGCTTATTTCCAGAAATAAGGCCTTATTTTTTTAAGGGCTTATTTTTTGGATTTTTGACCCTTTGTGCCAAGGATATGATAGCAAACAGGATGACGTGTACATCTCTCTTGATTCTGATCTGTTCGCAGAAACAATAGGCGAGATCAAGTCGTCAAAAGACTGAACATCTGAACATGACTCTCAGCGGCGACAATGGAAAGTGGCTGTGACACCGGTGTATCAACTTCCTTTTGGCCCCCTTGTTTAATAGGCTCGGTTAAACAAAACGAGAAAAAAAGAAAGAAAAAAAGCTAGAAAGGTTTAGACAGAACATCTGAACATGACTCTTGGCGGCGACAATGGAAACTGGCTGCGACACCGGTGTGTCAACTTCAGTTTGGCCCCCTTGATAAATATGCTAGGTTTCAAAACAAAACGAGAGAGAAAAAAGGCAGAAGTAAAAACTAGAAAGGTTTACTAAACGAAGATCTCAACATTGAAACTGGCTGTGACACCCGTGTCTCAAACACACACTCACACACACACACACACACACACACACACACACACACACACACACACACACATACACAAACATACACACCCACACACCCACACACCCACACACACACAAACATACACACACACACACACACAAACACACACACACACAAACACACACACACACACACACACACACACACACACACACACACACACACACACACACGCAAAAGAAGCTTAGTAAGTGGAACATTTATTAATAAATCATAAAAGCGTTCAACCGAAAGGGTGTTTGTACTGTATGTAAAAGCCTTGCGGTTTCTGTGATCAAAAACTGATTATACACTGACTTAGTCAATACAAGTATATGTGCCTTTTTGTTACTGTGTTATTGTATGTTCTAATAATGCGGGGATATAGCTCAGTTGGTAGCGCGCTGGATTTGTATTCAGTTGGTCGCTGTCAGCGTGAGTTCGATCCCAGGTTCGGCGGAAATTTATTTCAGAGTCAACTTTGTGTGCAGACTCTCTTCGGTGTCCGAACTCCCCCCTGTGTACACTGCATTGGGTGTGCACGTTAAAGATCCCACGATTGACAAAAGGGTCTTTCCTGGCAAAAATTGCTTAGGCACAGTTAATGATTGTCTACCTATACCCGTGTGACTTGGAATAATAGGCCGTGAAAGGTAAATATGCGCCGAAATGGCTGCAATCTACTGGCCGTATAAAATTTCATCTCATACGGCATCACTGCAGAGCGCCTAGAACTGTACCCACGGAATATGCGCGATATAAGCCTCATTGATTGATTGATTGATTGATTGATTGATTGATTGACTTAAATGTGTGTTTTAAATCATTAACGTTGCGTCATAAAAAAACTTTCTATTTGAATGCATTCAATTTAATTGACAATAAATTGTTGTCATTGTTATTATTTCATTTTTTCTTTTTCACTTTCATTACTTTATTGTCCCATCGCTGGGAAATTCCGGTCGCTTCCTTCAAGTGGAAAGCTAGAAGCAACAGAGTCGCGCCACCTAGGTGTCTGCTTGTGTTTAGTTGTAATCAGTCACCTGCACTTATGGTGGAATGACCGAGGTCTTTTACGTGCCACAGTGGTGATGTGACACGGGGGTGGAACATGGATACTGTCTCTGAGTCTGCACATAAAGTTGACCCGTGTCCGTCCCGGCCCGGATTCGAACCTGCCACCCTCGGATCACAAGTCCAGTGCTCTACCAACTGAGCTACCGGGCCCCTTTATTGTCTCAAAGGGGTTCAATTTTGACAGAACACCGTTTTTGTCGTCCGGCCACAGGAATGGAAATTTGCCTGTGACTTTTTCCTGAAAAACTATTGGTTGTTGCTGGGAATAAGGATATTTCTTCCTTGTTCTTTTCTTTTAAATTTCCGCCATTTAGAAGAGAATCTGGATTTCTAGCATAATATATGATCGAGGCACGCAGATAGTCTGAGGAGGAGTATCAGCAATGCAGTAACACCTCGCAAAATGCTTCTTTTTGTTTTGGTCTTGACCTTTCTCGCTCGAGGTAAGTAGAAAACCATATTGTTGTTGTTATGTAGATACTGTTTTTTTACATTTAGTCAAGTTATGACTAAATGTTTTAACATCGAGGGGGGAATCGAGACGAGGGTCGTGGTGTATGTGTGTGTGTCTGTGCGTGTGAGTGTGTGTGTGTGTGTGTGTGTGTGTGTGTGTGTGTGTAGAGCGATTCAGACTAAACTACTGGACCGATCTTTATGAAATTTGACATGAGAGTTCCTGGGTATAAAATCCCCGAACGTTTTTTTCATTTTTTTGATAAATGTCTTTGATGACGTCATATCCGGCTTTTCGTGAAAGTTGAGGCGGCACTGTCACGCCCTCATTTTTACAACCAAATTGATTGAAATTTTGGTCAAGCAATCTTCGACGAGTATTGCATTTCAGCTTGGTGGCTTAAAAATTAATTAATGACTTTGGTCATTAAAAATCTGAAAATTGTAAAAAAACATAAAAATTTATAAAACGATCCAAATTTACGTTCATCTTATTCTCCATCATTTTCTGATTCCAAAAACATATAAATATGTTATATTTGGATTAAAAACAAGCTCTGAAAATTAAATATATAAAAATTATTATCAAAATTAAATTGTCGAAATCAATTTAAAAACACTTTCATCTTATTCCTTGTCGGTTCCTGATTCCAAAAACATATAGATATAATATGTTTGGATTAAAAACACGCTCAGAAAGTTAAAACAAAGAGAGGTACAGAAAAGCGTGCTATCCTTCTTAGCGCAACTACTACCACGCTCTTCTTGTCAATTTCACTGCCTTTGCCATGAGCGGTGGACTGACGATGCTACGAGTATACGGTCTTGATCTTGCTGAAAAATGGCATTGCGTTCAGTTTCATTCTGTGAGTTCGACAGCTACTTGACTAAATGTTGTATTTTCGCCTTACGCGACTTGTTTTTAGTGGGTTTTTTTTTTTAACTAGAATGCCAACAAACACACAAAAGCTAGCTGACAAAGAAGCCAAAATAAACCAACATACAACCGACCAACCAACACACTAGTAATCAAATCAACCAGCAAACAAACAAACAATCGTGTCAAAAAACAACTACAATAAAAATAACTGTTGTAACTGGAAAAGTTGCAAATAACGTTTCTGAAATAACAAGAATACTGAGACAGAAATGATTTATGGGAAAACAGTGTTACATATTTATCCAATTTTAGTGTTTATGAATTCGAGATTGGTTCGGTTTTGACAAAAAAAAGTTCTGCCTTCCTCTCTTAGATTGTTCATGTCAACATTGTATCCATTGATTAATACATTGGTTTATTAATTTGTTTATCGGGTCTTGATTCTGCTTATGAGTCACAAGAACTAAATTACAACGTTAAATTTTAGAAATGTAACCTCTTTTTTTACATTTAGTCAAGTTATGACTAAATGTTTTAACATCGAGGGGGAAATCGAGACGAGGGTCGTGGTGTATGTGTGTGTGTATGTGTGTGTGTGTGTGTGTGTGTGCGTGCGTGTAGAGCGATTCAGACCAAACTACTGGACCGATCTTTATGAAATTTGATATGAGAGTTCCTGGGTATGATATCCCCATACGTTTTTTCATTTTTTTGATAAATGTCTTTGATGACGTCATATCCGGCTTTTCGTGAAAGTTGAGGCGGCACTGTCACGCACTCATTTTTCAACCAAATTGGTTTAAATTTTTGTCAAGTAATGTTCGACAAAGCCCGGACTTCGGTATTGCATTTCAGCTTGGTGGCTTAAAAATTACTTTATGACTTTGCTCATTAAAAAACTGAAAATTGTAAAAAAAATATTTCTTTTATAAAACGATCCAAATTTACATTCATCTTATTCTCCATCAATTGCTGATTCCAAAAACATATAAATATGTTATATTTGGATTAAAAACAAGCTCTGAAAATTAAATATATAAAAATTAATATGAAAATTAAAATTTCGAAATCAATTTAAAACTCCTTTCGTCTTATTCCTTGTCGGTTCCTGATTCCAAAAACATATAGATATGATATGTTTGGATTAAAAACACGCTCAGAAAGTTAAAACAAAGAGAGGTACAGAAAAGCGTGCTATCCTTCTCAGCGCAAGTACTACTCTGCTCTTCTTGTCAATTTCACTGCCTTTGCCGTGAGCGGTGGACTGACGATGCCACGAGTATACGGTCTTGCTGCGTTGCATTGCGTTCAGTTTCATTCTGTGAGTTCGACAGCTTGACTAAATTAATGTTGTTATTTCGCCTTACGCGACTTGTTTAAATGATGCATTAACAACAGCGGTTTGCAACTTTACAGAACTGTAGTCAATGTATAGTTTAACAGAATTCCAAGAGAGATTCTGAGAGAGGGAGAGAGAGAGAGAGAGAGAGAGAGAGAGAGAGAGAGAGAGAGAGAGAGAGAGAGAGAGAGAGAGAGAGAGAGAGAGGGAGAGGGAGAGGGAGAGAGAGCAGTATATTAGAGTTACCGGGTGTCCATGTTTGTGTACGTTGTAAGTTTAGATGCAGTTGTCAGAATCTTGATATTTTGTTGGTAGGAAAAAAATGGAGCTGTGCTTGAAAAAATAATCTGCTGGTATTGTGACATGAATACAATGAATGACGAGGTTGATTTTCATTTTTGAATGTCTTCACTATTAGGTGATCGAATTAAGTTCATTCCTGAGAAAAAAACACTTTGATATCTGGCATTAAAACGGCTTTGTATGGCAATCTTTATGTTAGTATGAAATGTATGATTGCTGACTCCTGATCGCTATGAAAGTTTCCAATTGCTGTTGAGTAATTACGGTTGTTGTCCTCCATGCCTCTAAATTGGTTACACGATTTAAACTTAAAACTATGTTCTTTTCTGTTCTGTCCTGTTCTTATTTAATTTTCTTTTACTTTCAATTTATTTTTTCTTCTTCTTCTTTTATTTCACAAAAAAATCAGGTTCGCATGCCTTTGAGTGGAGAAGCGAGATCAACACTGGTATTACCATCTACGGCTGTTTGGGAGATGACGTCACCTTTCCGTGGAATTACGTCACAAGTAAAGACGAACACATCATCGCCGTTTTCTGGTATTCTGACAAGAATGGGACTTTTGCCTACTTCTTCGCGAATCGTTTCTTGACGTCATCAGACAGGGTGATTCACACCTCAAACGCTGGTATGACGTTAAGGGGTCTGACTGGGGATGACGTCGGCATTTTCGGTGTACACGTCAAAGTGTATGGAATATCTGAACTCTACACACAGAATGCGAGATTGGTTGTTGTAGGTAAGTTCTGCTATTTTCATTTGATTTTAATTACTTTATTTTATGTGATTAGAGAGAGAGAGAGAGAGAGAGAGAGAGAGAGAGAGAGAGAGAGAGAGAGAGAGAGAGAGAGAGAGAGGTTATGTGTATACGTGTGTGTGTGTCTGTGTGTGTCTGTGTAACGTGCATGTCTGTATCTTATTATCTGTGTTTGCGCGATTTTTTGGCACACATTCTGACCTGTTCTTATCTCATTCATTAGAGTCTCCCGCAATTCAAAATGGCGAACTAGAGGTAACGGAGCACACCAAGGGGAACAACTCTGCAGATAACCAGACAACCTGCACTTCCAACGTACAGCTGAAGTGTGGCAAGTTTCTTGAGAAAGGAATACCCTCTGTTGCTGTATCGTGGACGGTCAGTTTCAACATTTCTGTTTTCTTCAGTTTTCTTTTTTTTCTGTTTAATTTTTATTATTATTTTTATTTTTTTCATTTTTCTTTCTGTCCTTACTTTTTTTGCATTTCCTTTTTTTCCTTCTTTCTTTTCTGTCTTCCTTCCTTCCTTCCTTCCTTCCTTCCTTCCTTCCTTCCTTCCTTCCTTCCTTCCTTCCTTCCTTCCTTCCTTCCTTCCTTTCTTCCTTCCTTCCTTCCTTCCTTCTTTCCTTCCTTTCTTTCTTCCTTCCTTCCTTCCTTTCTTCCTTCCTTCCTTCCTTCCTTCCTTTCTTCCTTCTTTGTCTTTCCAAGGTTTTCTGTTCGATAGTTCATTGCAGCGTCCTTCCTTCCTTCTTTCTTTCTTACTTTTCTTTGCAAGGTTTCCTGTCCGACAGTTCATTCATTTGCAGAGTCCTTCCTTCCTTCTTTCTTCCTTATTTTTTTCCAGGGTTTCCTGTCCGACAGTTCATTGCAGCGTCCTTCCTTCCTTCCTTCTTTCTTTCTTATTTTTTTTCCAAGGTTTCCTGTCCGACAGTTCATTGCAGCGTCCTTCCATCCTTCTTTCTTTCTTATTTTTTTTCCAGGGTTTCCTGTCCGACAGTTCATTGCAGCGTCCTTCCTTCCTTCCTTCCTTCTTTCTTTCTTATTTTTTTTTCCAAGGTTTCCTGTCCGACAGTTCATTGCAGCGTCCTTCCTTCCTTCTTTCTTTCTTACTTTTCTTTGCAAGGTTTCCTGTCCGACAGTTCATTGCAGCGTCCTTCCTTCCTTCTTTCTTTCTTATTTTTCTTTCCAAGGTTTCCTGTCCGACAGTTCATTGCAGCGTCCTTCCTTCCTTCTTTCTTTCTTACTTTTCTTTCCAAGGTTTCCTGTCCGACAGTTCATTGCAGCGTCCTTCCTTCCTTCTTTCTTTCTTATTTTTCTTTCCAAGGTTTCCTGTCCGGCAGTTCATTGCAGCGTCCTTCCTTCCTTCCTTCTTTCTTTCTTATTTTTTTCTCTCCAGGGTTTCCTGTCCGGCAGTTCATTGCAGCGTCCTTCCTTCCTTCTTTCTTTCTTATTTTCTTTCCAGGGTTTCCTGTCCGACAGTTCATTGCAGCGTCCTTCCTTCCTTCTTTCTTATTTTTCTTTCCAAGGTTTCCTGTCCGACAGTTCATTGCAGCGTCCTTCATTCCTTCTTTCTTTCTTATTTTCTTTCCAGGGTTTCCTGTCCGACAGTTCATTGCAGCGTCCTTCCTTCCTTCTTTCTTTCTTATTTTTCTTTCCAGGGTTTCCTGTCCGACAGTTCATCGCAGCGTCCTTCCTTCCGTCTTTCTTTCTTATTTTTCTTTCCAGGGTTTCCTGTCCGACAGTTCATTGCAGCGTCCTTCCTTCCTTCTTTCTTTCTTATTTTTCTTTGCAAGGTTTCCTGTCCGACAGTTCATTGCAGCGTCCTTCCTTCCTTCTTTCTTCCTTATTTTTCTTTCCAGGGTTTCCTGTCCGGCAGTTCATTGCAGCGTCCTTCCTTCCTTCTTTCTTTCTTATTTTTCTTTCCAAGGTTTCCTGTCCGACAGTTCATTGCACCGTCCTTCCTTCCTTCTTTCTTCCTTATTTTTCTTTCCAGGGTTTCCTGTCCGACAGTTCATTGGAGTGTTTCACGTTCACAAGCGTGTTGACGCAGAAACTGTTCAGCTTCGGTCGATATCTGCGGATACTTTGCACACTGTTACTCTCAATAATTGCAGGTTTTTGTTCCTGGAGTTTTAGATTCGAACTTGGAGCGACACGTGCAGCTGCTCGCTTTTTAAAACTTTCATTCAGCACATTGAGAGCGGAGTGGCGCAGTGGTTAGAGCGCTTGCCTCTCACGCTGGAGGTCGTGGTTCGTCCCCCACTCGGGGACAAATACAAATACCCGATTTTTCCGAGCGCTCTCCAGTCCACCCAGCTGGAAATGGGTACCTGACCCTATTCAGGGCCGGGGAAGGCAAAGGCAGCGAGGGAGAGGAGATGGGCACCGCCCTCATAAAAAGCTGGCCCCCAGAAAAGTGGAGATCTCTAACATCTCTCTCCCCTACGACCAGATGGTTATGGGAATACCTTTACCTTTACCTTTACCATTCAGCACTATATAAAACAGAGAATTCGTGAGGGAATTCTCAATTAAAGCCTGAGTTATGTCATCCGACATCTTGCACCTGACTATATTCATAGTCAAGTATTTCCACTGATAGTCAACAAATTGTTTACGTTTTCTTTCTATTTTGATTTGTTTTGTATGTCATTCCATTTTATTCTACGTTGTAGGATCCAGACGGAAATCAACTGAACAGCACAGACTTCAACGATGGCTACTTTCTACTGGACCTTCCTCACAAACACAAGGGCGGTAACTATACATGCTCACTCGCTCTCGAACCGGAAACTGTCAAATGTCTTGAGAGTGAAGTCCCTTTGCAACGGTCTGCTTCTTTTTTCTTGCAAACGGTCAAAACCCAGCTGGTCAAGCAAGGGTACGAGTTGAAGCTACAGAAAACAGAAATAGGTCAGTTGAAAGCAAGACTGTTGGATTTTGAAAAACACCTGCAGTCCAGCGGGCAAGAGCTACTGGAGGAGAGAGTGAATCTACTGGAATCAAGAACAGAAAATTTGACAGCAAGTTTTCAGCTCAGTAACGTCTTGGGTAATAAAGAACAAGATGAAACAATGAAGGATGTTTGGCACCAGGTTTTGCAGCTAGAATCGGCTGACGAGAAACAGGGTAACAGAACTGATGACGTTTTCAACATGGTTTTGGATCTGAAGTCATCCCAGGAAACGCACAACGACCGAATCAATGACGTTCTCGACAATACTTTACAGCTGGAAACATCTGACCAAAAGCAAGATACAACAATTCATGACGTTTCAAACAAGGTCTCGCAGCTGACGTCATCTGAAGAAAGACAGGACCAAAGACTAGATGACGTGTCAAGTGATGTCTCGCGGCTGAAAGAAACTCAATTAGAACAAGCCAACAGAATTGATGGAGTTGTCGACGAGATTTCGCCGCTGAAGACAACCGATGAAACACACAATGACAGAATGAACGCTATGTTACAGACACTGACCACACTTCAGTCCGAGTTTGAAACAGAAATCAAAGAACTTAGGCAGGTCAACGAGAACCAGAAAACCACGATCGGGCAGTTACAGCAGAGACTGGACAATCTTGACCAAAGCCACAACGACGCGTCTTTGAAAAACGAAGCACGGTTTGACGATGTATGGAATGTACAGAAATCTCTCAACAAAACAATTCAAGAACAGGCTTCCTCCTGGGAAAAACAGCTACAGGCGTCAGAAGTAAACCAGCAACAGAAAGTAGACTCTCTTTCCAACAACGTGGAATCCGCTCTACAGACACTGAATGCCACCTTGACTCATGAGCTGACTGAACAAGACGAGAGACTGCAGGGAAGCTTGGGCGCTGGGCAAAAGCTATTGGCGGAGAGGTTGCAAGAAGCACGGCAACGTGTTTCTGATCGTTTCAGACAACTTGAGGTTGAAGAAACGCACCACTATGAGGAACTAAAGCAGAAAACTCAAAGCCTTGAGCGGGAGCATGACAACTTGACAGAAGTCGTGGCCACTCTTCGTGACACGTTCTCATCGCGCTCTGAAACTTCGAAACAATCATTTTCCGATAAATTAGCTGAGATCGAAGCCAAGCAGAAGCAGAACCAAGCAGAAAGCGTTCAAACCACAGAGGACGTAGACACACGACTGAAAAATATCACAGCATTGCTTGAAGATGTTCGCTTGACGACAACTTCAGAACTAGAGACACTGCAGACGAACATGTCCACGAAGCTCGAGGAGTTTGAAGTGAACCAGAAGAGGAACACAGAGCAGCGCATTCAAGAAGACCTCTACCTGAAAACACAACTAAATAACTTGAAAGAAACGCTTTCCATGGCGAGGCAAACGTCAGCATCCAATTTGCAGACCTTGCACCAAAACATATCGACAAAATTGAGCGAGATGGAAGCCGTTCAGGAGCAGAACACAGGAGAAATTCAGAACCTCAAAGCACAGTTCAACAGCTTGTCAAACCCCATCTCTACTCTTCAACAAGAGACTGGAAATCTTGAGATAGTTGTCACCAACCTAACAAGCCAACTTCAGCGTCAGAACACAACAGTTGAGAAAATGAGAGACGCCATTGAATCTCGTTTGGTTTCTCAACAGACTAGTCTTGAAGAACTTCAAGAACATCAGAACCGTATGAAAGAAAACGTCACGGATGCCTTTAGGATCATGCAGTCGACACAAGAACGGTTTGAAACAGCGCTCCAGGCAGTAGACACAGAGCAAACCAACGCCACAAGATCCTTGACAGCAGAGCTATCCCTACTCAACAATGCTGTAGGAGATTTCGAACCGTCGGGAGATTCTGAAGTATCTTCGCTAACTTCACAGCTAACGGAACTTGAGCAGAACTTGAATTCGGTTCAACAAGAGTGTCTTAAAAATAAGGAAGCTATCGTGCCCAGAGTTGCCACTCTGGAAAGCCAACTGCAGACGACAAGGCTAAATCTGGGTCGTCAGGTCAATACAACGGCGACCACATCCACGCTAGTGACTTCACTGTCCAGTCAAGTGAGCAGTTTGCAGCAAAATCAGCAGAGCGTGTCGTCCGTCAGAACAGAGCTACAGGACTTTATTGACTTCAACAATAAACTGCGTGAGTAGCTAGCAACCTTTTTCTCTCTCTCTGAGAAACTAAAAACTTTAGACTTTGAGTAGTTTGATTGTGTTCTCGGACTTAGTGGGTATAGTCTGCTTCTCTTCTCAATGCAAAGGCAAAGTCTGTGAGTGGTCAGCTTTTCGCATACACTTACCGTAAGCACAACAAGCAATGCTTTTAAGACGGAAGCTCTCAAGGATTATTATTGCCATTTTCCGTGCATGTAGTGGCTGCAATTGTTTTAACATTCACCGAAATGCTCTCATTTTGCCACCTGGACCCCAACAAAGACGCCATTTTTTTTACCCCGCCGGTGCCCTGGGTTGCTGTGCACGAGAAAGCTGCACACCAGGTGGGAACCAACCGCAGAGTCAGATTGGTTGACTGGGAAATTGAGGTTTGTGATTTCAACCAATCTGAACTTGCGGCACGCTCTCATCCGGTTGGTAACTTTCTCCTGTGCATCAGCCCTGTTCTTCTATTTTCGCAACTTTCATCGGTTTAGTGATGCGACTCCTCTGTATGTTTCTACAGACCCTATACGGCTGGCAGGGGCTAGCTCCAGCAGCAGACAGGGCCGTGTGGAGATTCTGGTGGGGAAGGAATGGGGCACGGTCTGCGACGATGGCTGGGACAACAACGACGCCAAGGTCGTCTGCGCCATGCTCGGATTCTCAAGGTCAGTCAGTGTTGAGGTCAAGGTCAATTATGACAAGGTCACTTGCAGTTAACGCACGAATTTTGTTTTTGTACTCTATTCTAGTGCTATTGGTATCTAGTATTAAGGTACTCGAAGGTTCGTTGGTGTCCTGTTTAAAATCGGCACGGTCGTAGTATTTTGCCTCATATCAAAGCTGGTGAACTTGTTAAACCTTAATTCTCTTTGTCATTTTCAGACTCAGAATTATCACAGTTTAATTGGTCTGTTTGAATTATGTGTTTGTGGTAAGACGTCGGCCTCCTAATCGGGAGGTCGTGAGTTCGAATCCCGGTCGCTGCCGCCTGGTGGGTTAAGAGTGGATATTTTTCCGATCTCTCAGGTCACCTTATGTGCAGACCTGCTAGTGACTTAAACCCCCTTCGTGTGTACACGCACGCACAAGACCAAGTGCGCACGGAAAAGATCCTGTAATCCATGTCAGAGTTTGGTGGGTTATGGAAACACGAAAATACCCAGCATGCCTCCCCCGAAATCGGCGTATGCTGCCAGAATGGCGGGGTAAAAACGGTCATACACGTACAAATCCACTCGTGCTGAAAACATGAGTGAACGTGGGAGTCTACGCCCATGAACGAAGAAGAAGAAGAAGAAGAAGAAGAAGAAGAAGAAGAAGAAGAAGAAGAAGAATTTATTATGTGTTCAAAATATCTTTCACTTGTCAGTTTAGTTTTTTTCCTTCAAAGAGACACTATTTGCCTGTTGGTTTCATCAGAGCTTTCAGGGATACACTGATATCCATGACAAATAAATCAGCGGCCACAAACAAAACAAGTCGCGTAAGGCGAAAATACAATATTTAGTCAAGTAGCTGTCGAACTCACAGAATGAAACGCAATGCCATTTTACTCGTAGCATCGTCAGGCCACCGCTCATGGCAAAGGCAGTGAAATTGACAAGAAGAGCGGGGTAGTAGTTGCGCTAAGAAGGATAGCACGCTTTTCTGTACCTCTCTTTGTTTTAACTTTCTGAGCGTGTTTTTAATCCAAACATATCATATCTATATGTTTTTGGAATCAGGAACCGACAAGGAATAAGATGAAAGGGTTTTTAAATTGATTTCGACAATTTAATTTTGATAATAATTTTTATATATTTAATTTTCAGAGCTTGTTTTTAATCCGAATATAACATATTTATATGTTTTTGGAATCAGCAAATGATGGAGAATAAGATAAACGTAAATTTGGATCGTTTTATGAATTTTTATTTTTTTTTACAATTTTCCGATTTTTAATGACCAAAGTCATTAATTAATTTTTAAGCCACCAAGCTGAAATGCAATACCGAACCCCGGGCTTCGTCGAAGATTACTTGACCAAAATTTGAACCAATTTGGTTGAAAAATGAGGGCGTGACAGTGCCGCCTCAACTTTCACGAAAAGCCGGATATGACGTCATCAAAGACATTTATCAAAAAAATGAAAAAAACGTTCGGGGATTTCATACCCAGAAACTCTCATGTCAAATTTCATAAAGATCGGTCCAGTAGTTTAGTCTGAATCGCTCTACACACACACACAGACACACACACAGACACACGCACATACACCACGACCCTCGTTTCGATTCCCCCTCGATGTTAAAATATTTAGTCAAAACTTGACTAAATATAAAAACGAACAAACAGCAATCCCCGTCGATCGTCGACGATCTTGGATAGTATTCATTTTTTGGGGGTTTAAAGGGACACTTTTCCCCGCGAAAACAGCTAGGGTCAACACATCAGATTTGGCCAGGCTTTTACATGGGGTGAGGCCATCTCCTCACTTGGTCACATACCAAAAATGAAGAGTCTGGGTGCTCACTATGCATAGTGGGAATTGTTTTGGAATTAATTTTGTAAATGCCGCTAAATTCATCAATAATTATTCCACATCAAGCAGTCAAGGTGTTGGTTTCTGGTGTGTGACCAAGTGGAGGGATTGTCTCATTCCATGCAAAAGCCTTGTCGAGTCTGATAAGGTGAGCCGAACTGTATTTGCGAGGAGTGTGCCATTATTTATTTTATTGTTAGTATTTTGTTTGTTTGTTATGGTAGGTCTGGTGCCGAAGCTAGAACTTCGGCGACCTTTGGCCAAGGCTCGGGTCCTATCGTCCTGGATGACGTCAACTGTGACGGAAGTGAACGAGACATCCGGGTCTGTCGCTCGGCCACGGCTTTTGGCTCGCATAACTGTGGTCACAGTGAGGATGCAGGCGTCGTCTGCCGCTAAAGCAGGCTACCAGTTATGTATTGTTCTGGAGACATGTAGACCAAATTATGACATTTAACAAAGATCGAGACACTGAATATGTTCTAGAAGACCACATTTATTTTTCGTTTCAGTTTAGTTACAATTCTGTTTAATATGTAGGAATCTCGGTCATCCACGTACGTTAGATTTTACTGCGTTTAGCCAGCCGTTGTTGTCACGTGGCTCAAAGATGGGTAACCCAATTTTCAATCGCTATAAACTTGATATAAACCCCCAACTGTCTGTGCGGAAATACTGACCGTACAAACATGCATATCTGGATGAAAGATTCAAAACTTGACTAAATGTAAAAATCAAGTTTGTCACTTTCCGGCAGCGTTTTGTGGAACTGCTTCTCCCGAACCCTTTTGTTCCTAGAATTAAATTATATGAAGATATAATTTTTAGCGTTTTAGATATAATTATACAATAGCAGAGACATAGATAGTAAGTGATCTAAAAGTGTGTGGAACTAATGTGTCCCAGTCCCAATAAGAAGCTATGAATGAACACTTAGCGGTTATCATCCTTACGTTATATCCGTAGGCTTACCTCTCATAGATTACAAGTATTGCACTCATATCTGTCGTGATAGTCTCAAATCGGCATCACATAATTTTCTTTACCGCATTTTTGTTGTCGTTGCTTTCTTATCATGTATCTACTAATGGATATTTGCTCATTTCACGAACTCTAATAATTCTTTATTCCCCCCTCTGCTTCTTTACCTCTGTAAACTTGTAGAGCTAGTTATTTTTCGATAATGACCCAGCAACCAAACAAATAACGAGCCAGCAACAGCCTGAATCCTCGATAGTGCAATGGGTTGAGAAGCTGTTCTGTTTTGGTACTACTTTTGCGACTGAAAAGTTCCGAATGCTCTAATGTACGAAGTATACATTTCTGGAGCAAACAATACAAACATACCGCATTTAAATTAACAACTACAGGCCTGAACACATGAATCTCCATATAAAATCCATGAGTTCGGTTGTTTTCTGAATCTAGATCTGCCGTGCACAAACCGTTCATCACAAGCAAATTCCCAAGGCAAGTAACTCATACTTTGTCTAGCGACAAGAGTAGTTCCCCTTCTTTTCACTCAGTTTCTTCGACTGACAACACTGCGGCGGTCAGTTTTCAACAATATTTCATTTTATAAACAGATCACACGCAACCAAATGCACACATCTCATCAATTTAAACAACATAAAGCGGTTTCATACACTATTTTCCCCAGAAAACTGAACTTCATACAGTAATTAACGTTGGAACACGGGTGCAAAAGTTCGTCTGCTAGTCCCATTTGACGAAAGAACATTATCCTAAGCGATACTAAAACATAAACAGAACATACAATAGCTGCCTTTACCGCCACAGCAGAATAACAGCATTTATCTCCCCCCCCCCCCCCCCCCCCCTCTGCTTCTTTCTCTATCTCTGTAAACTTGCAGGGCTAGTTATTTTTCGGTAACTTACCCAACAACCAAAATCACTTACCCAACAACGGGCCTGAATCCTCGATAGCTCATGGGTAGAGACTGTACACATTGTGGATCTACTTTTTGCGACTCAAAAGTTCAGAACACTCTAATGTACAAAATATACATTTCTGGAGCAAACAATACAACCATGCCGCATTTAAACCAGCAACTACAGGCTTGAACACATGAATCTCAATATAAAATCCATGAGTTTGGTTGTTTTCTGAATTCAGATCTGCCGTGCACAATCGTTTATCGCTAGCAAGATTCCAAGGAAAAGTAACTCTCATACTTTGTCTAGTGACACGAGTTGTCCCCTTCCAGATTTCGGCTGCATCGACGAGACTGCAATCCGACGGTCAGTTTTCAACAATATTTCATTTTATAAACAGATCACACGCAATCAATTGCAAACATTTAATCAACTTAAAGAACATGCAGCGGTTTCATACACTATTTTGCCCCAGAAAACTAAACTTCATACAGTTTTTAACGTTGGAACACGGGTGTAAAACTTCGTCTGCTAGTCACATTCGAGGAAAGAACATTTCCTGAGCGATACCAAAACATGAACAGAACACACACTATCTGCCTTTACCGCCACAGCAGAATGACAACATAACTGTGTACTTGATTTTAGTTCAAAACATGGAAACTGACAAGAAGTGTTAACAAAATTGAATGATTTGCACGGAACTATACAACCGCGCATTAATCGATCGCCTGCGCAGGTAGACTGGTTGGGTGAATATGATTCGATCAAACTTTCGCACAAAAACTCCTCTTTTCTTTGAATAACTGAAGAAAGGAGGGATAAAGAGGTTACATACCTCGTCTCAGTGATTATCAAAAATAATGGTCTCAGTTCGCGGTCATGAAAAAGCTCGCTGAAGCTCGCATTTTTCATGATCCGCTAACTTCGACCATTATTTTTGATAATCACTGAGACTCGGCATGTAACCTCTACATCTGTGTACTTGATTTTAGTCCAAAACAGGGAAACTGACAAGAAGTGTTAACAGAATGGAATGATTTGCACGGAACTATACAACCGCGCATTAATCGATCGCCTGCGCAGGTTGACTGGTTGAGTGATTCGGATTCGATCAAACTTTCGCACAAAAACTCCTGTTTTCTTTGAATAACTGAAGAAAGGAGGAATAAAGAGGTTACACACCTCGTCTCAGTGATTATTAAAAATAATGGTCTCAGTTCGCGGTCATGAAAAAGCTCGCTGAAGCTCGCATTTTTCCTGATCCGCAAACTTCGACCATTATTTTTAATAATCACTGAGACTTGGCATGTAGGCCTAACCTCTACGTATTTTGCTTCTATTTAAGAATCGGTGTATTCCTTATCACTGAATGCTTGTTTACAAGTGCATTTGCCCATTTTTGGCACATGAACCCCCGTCTTCTGGAGGAGGATGTTGTTGTTGCTGCTGCTGCTGTTGTTGTTGTTGTTGTTGCTGCTGTTGCTGTTGTTGTGCTTTTTGTGTGTTAATGTTGTTTCTGCTGTTATTGTTGTTGCTGTTGTTGTTCTTGTGGTTATTGCTGTTGTTGTTTATGGTGTTGTTTCTGCTCTTGTGGTTGCTGTTGCTGCTGTAGTTTTGCTGTTGTTGTTGCTGCTGCTGTTATTGTTGTTCATGTTGTTGTTGTTTTCGTTGCTGCTGTTTTTGTTGTTGTTGCTGCAACTGTTGGTGTTGTTAATGTTGTTGTTGTTGCTGCTGTTATTGTTGTTAATGTTGTTGTTTTTGTTGCTGCTGTTTTTGTTGTTGTTGCTGCAACTGTTGGTGTTGTTAATGTTGTTGTTGTTGCTGCTGTTGTTGTTGTTTGTATTGCTGTTTTTATTGCTGTGGTATTTTCTCTCTTTTTCTACTGATGTTTTGTTGTTGTTGTTAGTGTTGTTGTGGTTGACATTGTGTTGCTATTGTTGTCGTTGTTGTTTTGATGATGTGTTGCTGTTGTTGCTGCAGTCATTGTCTGTTGTTGTCATCACTGTCCTCGCGGTCGTCATCGTCGTTGTGGTAAACACTGATGCGATTTTTAATAAACCTTTTCAGAGCACAGTCGCGTATAATGACCGGTTCACTTGACATGAGTGTGACTGCTATGATCGAGGGTGATGAACAATAATTGGTGGGTGGTTTGGGGGTGTTTTGACCATATAGAGTAATTATCTCTTAATTCCAATTTCCTCTCTCTCTCTCTCTCTCTCTCTCTCTCTCTCTGTGTCTGTCTGTCTGTCTCTCTCTCTCTTTCTCTATCTCTCCCCTCTCTCTCTCCTCCCTCTCTCTCTCCCACTCTCTCTCTCCTCCTCCCTCTCTCTCTCCCCTCTCTCTCTCCCCCCTCTCTCTCCCCCTCTCTCTCTCCTCTCTCTCTCTCTCTCTTCTCTCTCTCTCTCTCTCTCTCTCTCTCTCTCTCTCTCTCTGTAAGACGAAAAGTATGGTGATTACAACTAGACAAAAACACCAATTAAAACCCTTACAGCTTCAACTGTCAATTGATTCAACTCAAGTGCAACAAGTTAAAGAGCATAAATTATTAGGGGTTACCGTTGATCAAGAATTGAAATGGCAAACTCACTTGAGTAAAATTTGCAAATTAGTATCTAAAAATGTGTACTTATTGTCTAAATTAAGACATTATGCCGATGTGGAAGCACTCAAGTTGTTTTATTACGCCCACATAATGCCCCATATCAACTTTGCTTCAACACAACTGCAGTGATGTTCATCTCAAACGACTCAATTCTCTTCATCGCCGTGCTGCAAAACTAATTCTGCATGAGTCAAATAAGTCAACAGGCGATAAATTAAAGCTCCTTAATTTCCTTCCCTTGAAAGATCAGTTGACGCTAAACAAGGCTGTCTTTATGTACAAAGTAATTAACAATAATGTTCCTGGATATTTAAAATCACATTTCAGACATGCCACAAAAAGATATGGGTCCCAGAACCTGATTCCCCCCATCCCTCGTCTAGACTTGTATAAGTCAAGTTTAGCCTTCTCAGGAGCGTCTCTATGGAATTCCATACCCCTACCCCTCCGAAATGCCTCTTCTGTGAAAACGTTTAGGCGCCAGTTTCATTCCCGCTTAATGGGTAAATAGAACACTTTTCATGTCTGATATTTTAGTGCTTTTTACATTTAGTGAAGTTATGTTTGTATTTTGATTTGTTCTTTATGTGTATGTATTGATAATGATATACATGCAAATGATTGGGACAATTCCTCCCCACATTTTTTTTCTCCCTTTTGTTATTAGTTGTTTTGGATGTTTATATGCAATGCATTATTGCAACTATGCTGCAATTTCCACACTATATTGTTTTTCCCATTTTTGAGTGTGTATACATACAATACCATAACCCTTTTTCTTATTACTATTTACATTATGTACGTCTGTAAGAAACAATAACCTTGTCAATTTTACTATCCATATTCTGTGCGTCTGTATTAAGTGTTTGTTTGAGGGACAGGTTGTAAGATTAGGCTTTGCCTAAAACCTCTATCCTTTGGTAATAAAGTTCAGTTTCAGTTTCAGTTTCAGTTTCTCTCTCTCTCTCTCTTACACACACGCAGAAACACATACACTCGCACTCACACACGCACGCACGAATACACACACACACACACACACACACACACACACACACACACAGACACACACACAAACATTAGTATACACACATGCGGGCGCAGGCTAATTAACACACACGTACGTACACACACACACACACACACACACACACACACACACACACACACACACACACACACACACACACACACACACACAATTTACATGAGTTCGTCAGTCCCATCAACACGAACATACTAACAGACATCAGTCAGTTTTGCCGACTGAAAAGCTTCATCATTTCACTGACAAATCCTGTGACAAAGAGATGATCCCCTGAATGGAGCCTGAAAATCAAGTGTCTGGTGTCACAAGATGTTGTTCACACCTGTACTTCTTTAAAGGCACAGTCCTTCCAGTGAAAAACAGTTCTGGGATCGCTATCTCAGATCCGACTTCCACGGATTTTAAAACTGAATTTTTTTTTTTTTTTTTTTTTGCTTTACGCCCAGCCGACCACGAAGGGCCATATCAGGGCGGTGCTGCTTTGACATATAACGTGCGCCACACACAAGACAGAAGTCGCAGCACAGGCTTCACGTCTCACCCAGTCACATTATTCTGACACCGGACCAACCAGTCCTAGCACTAACCCCATAATGCCAGACGCCAGGCGGAGCAGCCACTAGATTGCCAATTTTAAAGTCTTATAGGTATGACCCGGCCGGGGTTCGAACCCACGACCTGCCGATCACGGGGCGGACGCCTTACCACTAGGCCAACCGTGCCGGTTTAAAACTGAAGGGAAAAGACCATTCCCCCACAGGGACACATACCAGAAATTAACTCCATAGGATCCTGACTTGGCTGTTTCAGTCCGGTGCCGAGTTAGATCTTTTTTTTTGATGACCAAGTCAGCTTCGCAGACTGATTGACACTAGTGGCTTTTAAGAAATTAATTCATTAAAAAAAAAAAATCACACTTTGCAAAAAAAATCACACCGGCCCGGGTAGCTCAGGTAGGTGGTAGAGCACTGGACTTGTGATCGAAAGGTCGCTGATTCGAATCCGGGGCGGGACGGACACTGGTCAACTTTATGTGCAGACCCAGAGACGGTATATCCATCTCCCACCCCCGTGTCACCACAGTGGCGCGTAAAAGACCTCGGTCATTCTGCCATAAGTGCAGATGGCTGATACCACCTAAACACGCATGTGTATCTCATCTAAAGTCGGGTTAAATTCCCGGTAACATGCCCCTAATGGCTTTGCCGTGAGGGCGTTAAACTTGAATTTCTCTACACAAAAAATGACACTCTCCAGATTGTCGATTTTTGGAATAAGTCCAAGCAAAGGAATGGTTTTATCCCACGTAATGTCATATGTGTGAGGGAGAGAGAGAGAGAGAGAGAGGGAGAGAGAGAGAGAGAGAGAGAGAGAGAGAGAGAGAGAGAGAGAGAGAGAGAGAGAGAGACGAGAGAGGGAGAGAGAGGGAGAGAGAGAGAGAGGGAGAGAGAGAGAGAGATGGGAGAGAGATGAGAGATGGGGAGAGAGAGGGAGAGAGAGAGAGAGGGAGAGAGAGAGAGAGAGATGGGAGAGAGATGAGAGATGGGGAGAGAGATGAGAGATGGGGAGACTCGGAGAGAGAGATGGGAGAGAGATGAGAGATGGGGGGAGAGAGACGGAGAGAGATGGGGAGAGAGATGAGAGATGGAGAGAGAGATTGGGAGAGAGAGACGGAGAGAGATGGGGGGAGAGATGAGAGATGGGGGGAGAGAGACGGTGTGAGAGAGAGAGATGGGGAGAAAGAGAGATGGGGAGAGAGAGGGAAAGAGAGAGAGAGATGGGGAGAGAGAGAGATGGGGAGAGAGAGAGAGAGATGGGCAGAGAGAGAGAGATGGGGAGAGAGGGAAAGAGAGACTCATGGGGAGAGAGAGATGGGGAGGGAGAGAGAGAGATGGGGAGAGAGAGAGAGAGATGGGGAGAGAGCCGGAGAGAGAGACTGAGATGGGGAGAGAGAGATGGGGAGAGAGCCGGAGAGAGAGAGAGATGGGGAGAGAGAAAGAGATCGTAGTCGGGATGACGTTGAGCCGAATTGTTTACTCGGGTCGGACTGTGCCTTTAAACGCTAACTACTGAGCAGGTAGCCTGATATCGGTTACCAAGACGTCGTCTCGTGGCAGGCATACAGGTGTCGTGTGATCAAGCCTTCTGACCGATGATACAGCAAGAACAAAATGATACATGTTCGAACTAGCGTTGAGCTGATCTTTTAAAAGGAGTGTTGTTGGCAGTTTCTGAATTTAATGTGTAAATATATTTCACTTGGAAGGCAGGCTCCTGCGTACTCACATCAAGTGAGTTTCTGTCACTGAGTGAAACTGCTGTGTGATTCGAAAAGCCGACTGAAAAGACTGCGCTCGGTGTCTGCGTTAAAACAAGGTTAGCGTGTACTGTGTGTGCGTGTGCGTGTGTGTGTGTGTGTGCCGGTGTTGTTTTTATTTTATTTTCTAAAATTATTATTTACAATGATTTACTGATGAGACGCATTTGATGTTCCGTTGTTCTTGTCGCGGACAGTTGTATGTAGTTATAAGGTTCCTTGGTCGGGCGTTGCTGACAGGTACCTGTGTCAAGGTGGGAAGACCGGTAGCTGGGCTTAGCTCAGTGATTCGCGCCTTGCACGCTTTGCACGCATTGCACGGGACGTTCACGGTAAGCTGCGCGCTATTTGTAGGGTTCACCGTTTACCTGGTTGCTGACTGAGAAATTCATAGGCATTCTTTTTTCTGTCTCGGCCGAGACCAGATGTTTGTTCGAACGGCTTCGAAATTCGTGTGTGAATTGTCGTTTGAGTTCGAAGTTATTTTCAGTAGTAATGTACGTCTACTGTGGACTTTGTTAAAGTCGGTTGCGTAAAGTGCGCGATGTTTTTCATTAGCCTGTGTGAGGTAAGTCAAATTTCTTGGTCTAATTGGATAGACTTTTGTCAGTTTTTGCTGAAGGTGAATTAGCGGCCGGTGGCAGGGGACAGGGAACCTACATTAGTTACCAGTTGTACTGTTTTGTCTCGTCTTTGTGTTGTTGTAAATAGTGTTCATCATAGGGTTTAAAAGGAAATCATTATAATGGTAAATTATATCGTAGAAGGAAACCAAAGTTTAGTCATTGTGCTTCCTCCTCATCCCTAATAATGATGTCTATTGGAGGAAGTCACGTGTCTTATATTTTTGGGGAGAATATTGACTTTGGCCTTCTAGGCTTTCAGTGTTTACTGTCGAAGACAGACCGGACGGGAAGGTGCGAACCCTAGCTTCACAGCATGGAGGAGGCACCACCACGCTGCTGCTTGAGCAGCCAGTTTGGACTCTCGCATCGTCACCCCCACGCTGCTGTGTGAGCAGCCCCTCTGGATCTTCTCCGAGGCTTCATCACGCTGTTTTGAGCAGCTATCTTGTAACGTCACAGCGGCGTAACCACGCTGCTGTTGGGCAGCAACATCGAACCGGCGCCGTCGCTGCAGAGTGTGTGCCGTGTGACAGCTCTTAACTGGGCTGATTCTCTCACCCCCGCGACAGAGACGCAGGTGTCGACCCGAGGGCGCACCCCCCCCCCCTGAATTCGTCGAACGTGTAGATAAGTACTTTCTTACGATAGATATCATTTATGGAATGAGGAGGGCCTTTGTGACGTACGTGCTTTGTGTTTGACTATCCTGATTGTCTCGTATGTCGTTTGTTGTCGTGATTTTGACTGTTGTGTACTTTCTCATGTTCATTATGTTCATCCTCATGTATTCGTGTTAACCCTTTCATTGTTCCATCCATCGTCACCCCCATATTTCACCCAACTGGGAACTATTAAATACTTTCATTTATTTACATTGGTGTTCTGTGAGTGCTGTGTTGTGTGGCCAAAGTTTTTATGTGAAAAACTAAACATGCAAACGTGCATGCACGCGACAGTTCTTTTTTCTCCGTTTTTCTTGTTTAATGTTTGTAGTCTCAGTGACACCCCCTCGATCATTATACCTCAACTATGGTACCGGGGCTCTACAGGTAGTACAGCAATAGGCCTACTCAGCCACGGCGTCGCGGCCCGGCCCACCGGTAGCCGCCTGAAAATCATCTGGGTAACTTGATGAAATTAACGAGCTGGAGGCACTGTTAGTCGCAGATCCTGGATACCGTTGCAGTCACCTATTTGCACGGTATGTCGCAATTTGTCGCCAAACATTCCCTGTCGAAGTTTATCGTAGCTATCAGGCCATCTGCAATGCGGCCGGATTGAACAAAATGCGACAATGCCTGCTCTACCCGGCCTCAACCGTGTTTTGTAGTCGTCGATTGCATTATTCGTCACAGTTTCCCAGCCGTTCAAAAGGTCACTGTTGGTTAGTTTTCCCTCCCCGTTTGTGTGTTTGTTGATAAGTCACGATTAAAATCTTGTCACAGTTCTACCAGAGACTGTAGAGTATACAGTCTATAGTCTCTGGTTCTACCTTGAACCCTCCCTCAAATGCCAGCTGACGACAGAAATGCTCGCGCACCTTTGTCATGTGACCGGCTCATGTGATACAGTCACGTCACGTGATAAGCACATACGCTCACTTCCGCACGAGGGTTTTGTTCCACAAAAAGTCTGCAGAAGTTGAGACAGAGTCTGTGACTAGAACGACGGTGATCTCTTGAGAATTGATAACTGTCAGGTGTTGACAAAAGAAAATCTGGTAAGCGTTTAGTAAGTTCTAGGTGGTTAAATGTCACGAAGCAAGAATGTTTTATTTGCTTATTTCAGCATCGAATTCGAAGTTGGTGGTGTCGACTTTCTTTTCAGTTTTTGCAAGATTCTTGTGCAAAATACTGTCATGTCTTCTTTTGCTTTGATGCTGGCTTGGACCTAAACACTTTTAAGACAAGCTTGTTACGTTGAGGCAAGAAAGCATTCTGCATAGATTCACATTAATAATAATTTACATCTTCGAACAGATTGTGGTTGTAACTAATTGTCACAATTATAGCGCTGAAACTGAAAGTGGCGAGTAGAAACATTCATCTACTTGCCAAATGTAAGTAAAGTTGCTGAAACAAATACTGTTTGTTGGTGGTTTGACTTGTAAAGTTTGCTCTTTGGCTAGTACATTTTTAGAATCACTAGCCAAAGGCTAGGCTAGTGCACCATCTTTTGGACTTTCACTGTTTCAGGGCTGCAAAGAATATAGTTATTTTGAGGTCTGAAACTGAAAGTGAAACACCCCAGCCACTTACTTACTTTTCTCAATAATTATTATTATGAACTTTAGAATGAATAAGGGTAGAAATAGAATGAAAGATACAGCGAAATTAAAGACAGTGTAAACATGTATAATGTCACATTCTAGACAGGGAATTTAAATCACCTCAGTGGATATCTATTGAAAGACTTGCTTGCATTGTGTTACTTGTTCCAGGTAAAACTCCCATCATGAAGTGTGCCCTACCTGCATTCCTCTGTGCGTGCCTGTTGCTAGGAGCAACCACCGCAGCACCAGCCGCTGATGAAGTGAAGTCTGTTCCTGGGCTGAAGAAACAGCCCAACTTCAAACACTACTCTGGCTACCTGCAAGCATCCGGCTCCAAGAAACTGCACTACTGGTTTGTGTTAAAGCTTTCGTCATTCTCTATACACGTTCATGTTCACCACCAATGATCTGTCTAAGCTTTCAAATGGAATAAGAATATATCGTTTCTCTTGCATGGGCATGTAGCCAGATAGCTGACCTAAAGCTAATAGTGTGGCTCCATTCTATGCAGGGATCTTCTTCTTCTTCTGCGTTCGTGGGCTGAAACTCCCATGTACACTTGTGTTTTTGCACGAGTGGAATTTTACGTGTATGACCGTTTTTACCCCACCATTTAGGCAGCCATACGCCGTATACTGAGGAAATATGCTGGGTATTTTCATGTTTCTATAACCCACCGAACTCTGACATGGATTACAGGATCTTTTCCGTGCGCACTTGGTCTTGTGCTTGCGTGTACACACGAAGGGGGATAAGGCACAAGCAGGTCTGCACATAAGTTGACCTGGGAGATCGGAAAAATCTCCACCCTTAACCCACCTGGCGCGGCCAGGATTCGAACCCACGACCTTCCGCTTTGGAGGCCGGCGTCTTACCACCAAGCCATTGCGCCTGTCATGCGGGGATCAAAGAATGGGTGATTTACAAAAAAATAAATTAGCAGGTTGGCATGGATTTCACTCATGAACTTAATTTTTTTAAATTAATGTCCACTTTGCAGTTGCACAGGTTGCAGCCTTTAATAATTTAATGAGCTAACATTATTGTTCTGTGGTTCTTGATTTTGGATGGTAGCAATAGTAACAGTTCCAATGTTTCAACAGATGAGAATTTGTCGCGTAATTTTTTCCCAGGTTCTTGGAGTCTCAGAACAACCCTGCGTCAGATCCCATGGTGCTGTGGATGAACGGAGGCCCTGGCTGCAGCTCGGACCTGGGTCTGCTGTCAGAGCACGGCCCCTTCAGGGTACAGGATGATGGTGTCACTGTCCTCATCAACCCCTTCAGCTGGAACACGGTGAGTCATATAGTTTACACTGGAACACCCCTTTTAACACACACACACACACCGTCACAATGACACACACACACACACACCGTCACAATGACACACACGCACTCACACACCGTCACAATGACACACACACACACACACCGTCACAATGACACACACGCACTCACACACCGTCACAATGACACACACACACAAACAAACAAACAAACAAACAGAAGCCTGCTGTCAGAACATGGCCCCTTCAGGGTACAGGACGATGGCGTCACTGTCCTCATCAACCCTTTCAGCTGGAACACGGTGAGTCATATAGTTTACACTGGAACACCCTTTTTAAGACCTCCAAAAATCTTAGAAAGTCAGGTCTTAAAATGAAGTAAATTTACATACATTTATGAACAGAAAATCTAAGAAAACAGGATGTTGAAAGGGAGGGAGTCTTAAAAGGGTAGAATCAACCGTACACAGTGAAACATCTCTTTTAAGACTCGCACACACACACACAGTGGCTTGTGCTCCGCGGGTCATAGATTTTAGTCTGGGCAGAGAGCGCTCGATACACGTCGGCTTTATGTGTAGACTCGGAGACGGTATCCATGTTCCACCCCTGTGGCGAATAGAAGACCTTGGTGATTATGCCGCAAATGCAAGCATGTGGCTAAGTGCACATCAACATGAGCCCACCGTGGAAGTCGACTTTTGTTGGTACAGTGGTACGTGTGATGTGTGGCCCCTCCCATGAGGTCATCTCCCTTAATAGGACACCTTTTGGGGTCCTTTTTATATTTAGTCAAGTTTTGACTAAATATTTTAACATCGAGGGGGAATCGAAACGAGGGTCGTGGTGTATGTGCGTGTGTGTGTGTGTGTGTGTAGAGCGATTCAGACTAAACTACTTGACCGATCTTTATGAAATTTGACATGAGAGTTCCTGGGTATGAAATCCCCGAACGTTTTTTTCATTTTTTTGATAAATGTCTTTGATGACGTCATATCCGGCTTTTCGTGAAAGTTGAGGCGGCACTGTCATGCCCTCATTTTTCAACCAAATTGGTTGAAATTTTGGTCAAGTAATCTTCGACAAAGCCCGGACTTCGGTATTGCATTTCAGCTTGGTGGCTTAAAAATTAATTAATGACTTTGGTCATTAAAAATCCGAAAATTGTAAAAAAAAATAAAAATTTATAAAACGATCCAAATTTACGTTTATGTTATTCTCCATCATTTGCTGATTCCAAAAACATATAAATATGTTATATTCGGATTAAAAACAAGCTCTGAAAATTAAATATATAAAAATTATTATCAAAATTAAATTGTCGAAATCGATTTAAAAACACTTTCATCTTATTCCTTGTCGGTTCCTGATTCCAAAAACATATAGATATGATATGTTTGGATTAAAAACACGCTCAGAAAGTTAAAACAAAGAGAGGTACAGAAAAGCGTGCTATCCTTCTTAGCGCAACTACTACCCCGCTCTTCTTGTCAATTTCACTGCCTTTGCCATGAGCGGTGGACTGACGATGCTACGAGTATACGGTCTTGCTGAAAAATGGCATTGCGTTCAGTTTCATTCTGTGAGTTCGACAGCTACTTGACTAAATATTGTATTTTCGCCTAACGCGACTTGTTTCTTTTATCTCTACCAAAATAGACCTGTCATGACAGGCCACCTGCAAAATGAAGGGCTATAGTCTCTAGGGTGTCCTTTCAACACAGGTACATGTACAACTGTACTCGCTTTTGACTTGGAGGTGACCAGAATTTCCCAGTGATGGAAAAACAGTTGTACCCCCCTTTTAACTCATAATCTCCCAGGTACGGATATATCCGTACCCACTCGTATGGCTCTATTTGACCAAGTACGGGTATATCCACTCAGACTGTTAGCTTCAGTCGCTTCCTGAAATGTCCATCTAACGCCTGCATTCCAGCGTGTTGATACACAGTTACTACAATTCTGATTGACCTGCTGCAGCACAGCTGGTCTTGGCTAAAAAAAAACTTGGTCAACATAGGTAGGTGGGGTAGAAAGTGTTAAGACCTTGCTTTTAGAGATTTTGTATTCATAATCTCTGTAAATTTATGTCAACCTCCATGTTAAGATATCTCAATCAATCAATCAATATGAGGTTATATTCCGTGGGTACAGTTCTAAGTGCAGGGATTTTTGACTCACATGCGAAGCAAAAGTGAGTCTATGTACTCACCCGAGTCGTCCGTCCGTCCGGACGTCCGTCCGTCCGGAAAACTTTAACGTTGGATATTTCTTGGACACTATTCAGTCTATCAGTACCAAATTTGGCAAGATGGTGTATGATGACAAGGCCCCAAAAAACATACATAGCATCTTGACCTTGCTTCAAGGTCAAGGTCGCAGGGGCCATAAATGTTACCTAAAAAACAGCTATTTTTCCCATTTTTCCCATTTTCTCTGAAGTTTTTGAGATTGAATACCTCACCTATATATGATATATAGGGCAAAGTAAGCCCCATCTTTTGATACCAGTTTGGTTTACCTTGCTTCAAGGTCAAGGTCACAGGAGCTCTTCAAAGTTGGATTGTATACATATTTTGAAGTGACCTTGACCCTGAACTATGGAAGATAACTGTTTCAAACTTAAAAATTATGTGGGGCACATGTTATGCTTTCATCATGAGACACATTTGGTCACATATGATCAAGGTCAAGGTCACTTTGACCCTTATGAAATGTGACCAAAATAAGGTAGTGAACCACTAAAAGTGACCATATCTCATGGTAGAATGAGCCAATAAGCACCATTGTACTTCCTATGTCTTGAATTAACAGCTTTGTGTTGCATGACCTTGGATGACCTTGACCCAAAGGTCAAGCATGTGAGTCGTATGGGCTTTGCCCTTCTTGTTTATTTTTTTATATATTTTTTTAATGCAATTTATATCGCGCACATATTCAAGGCGCAGGGATTTATTTATGCCTTGTGAGATGGAATTTTTTTACACAATACGTCACGCATTCACATCGGCCAGCAGATCGCAGCCATTTCGGCGCATATCCTACTTTTCAAGGCCTACTATTCCAAGTCACACGGGTATTTTGGTGGACAATTTTATCTATGCCTATACAATTTTGCCAGGAAAGACCCTTTTGTCCATCGTGGGATCTTTAACGTGCACACCCCAATGTAGTGTACAACGAAGGGACCTCGGTTTTTCGTCTCATCCGAAAGACTAGCACTTGAACCCACCACCTAGGTTAGGAAAGGGGGGAGAAAATTGCTAACGCCCTGACCCAGGGTTGAACTCGCTTCCGAGCGCAAGTGCGTTACCACTCGGCCACCCATATCTGCTCCTTTATAAGACCTTATTTTCTCAGATTTGTGTAGGTTATGAAAGGGTACAATGAAACGTGCTTTTAAGACAGCTCATTATCCCCCAGTTTGAGACTTTCTCCATTTCATTACCTAGTTGTTGGCTGCTCACAGTGTTTGTAAAATTACCTGATAGTCAATCTTTTGCTGTCATTCAAAAATACATCTTTGTGGATACAGCGGACCCCCCCCCCCCCCTCCCCTTGATCTTTCAGAGGGGCTGCTGATCTGAAAACACATTCTTTTGGATTTGCTGAACTATAGTGGACTATGTTGTTTGTTTGTTTTTAGTTAGGTTTTTCATCCCTTTGCTTTCATGTTCCAAACAAGCGTCTTTCAGTCTTGAACTTAGCGAAGTGGATCTGTGAACTTAGCGAAGTGGATCTGTGAACTTAGCGAAGTGGATCTGTGAACTTAGCGAAGTGGATCTGTGACTTGGTTATATCGAATGTAATGTGTACACGAGCACCTACAATGCATGTTGGATTAAGATTAAATTACATATTCTTCCCAACTCACATAGATAGCAATAACTTCGTTTGGTTGCTATCTGTGTGAGTTGGTAAGTATATTAATTAAATCAAAGTTTATTTTTGAAACTTTATATTTAATATCGGGGAAAAGAGAGGTTAAACTGCAGAAATGACTCGCCAGAGCTGATGATTGGTGTTTTGTTTTTGCTGTACAATGTTAAATTGCAACGATAAGTTATGCTATCCATGTGATATTGAATCATTTCTCTGTGAACTCGTGACTTATGACTTTCATAATTTGCTTCTTACCTGTTGTTGTTGTTGTGCTGTACAATGTTAAATTGCCGCGATAAGTTATGTTATCCAGATTAAGGCGGGATGAATCATTTCTCTTAACTCGTGGCTTACGACTTTCATATTTGCTAATTAATGACCTGGTCATGTGACAGGTGGCCAACATGCTATACCTGGAGGCACCAGCTGGTGTGGGTTACTCATACTCTGATGATGGCAACTACACCACTGATGATGACAGGGTAAGTTGAAAGAAGCTCACAGTAAGGGGTCCAGGACATCGCGGCTAGCTGCAACTAGGTTTCGGCAAGCTCGCAGGGAACATCGCAGCTAGGGGCAACCCCATCACATCAAGCTCGCGGGTGGGATCTCCATATAAGGATATATAACTACATCGCAGCTAGCTGTGACTTAGTCGCAGCAAACCTAATTTGCATGGTAAATTACGGCCTCGCAGCGACCTCGCTGCGAGGCTCGCCACAGGGCCTTTTTTTCTGTAAGGGGAGGGCTGATTATTTGAAAGTGTGTTTGTGCGTTATTGTTATGGTCAGTTCCAGCTCATTGGTCAGTCAAAATATATATATATTTTATGATGCAAAATTAGCAACCAGACAAAAACATGGAATAAAGATAAAGGATTCGGTGAAGACTCTTTTGGCTGGTTCCCATAATGATACACACATGCAACAATTAACATAGTATATATTTTTGTCCTCTCTTTTTCAAATGTTATAGTGTTCAAATCCATGTCACAACTTTTGGTTTCCATGTTACGAAGTTGACATACTTTGAAACACTTGTAATTTACTAAACGTAGACAAAGAAAATGTATTTTTAATTCTTTCTCTGCAGGACAAGGATAAATATGGAACCAGTATTTATCCAAGCGAAGCGAGCGAAGCAAGCGAAGCTAGGTTGGTCCCACACTAGAGTTGATTTCAACCAAATGATGTGTGTGTGTGTGTGTGTTTGTTTGTGTGTGTGTGTTAGAACCCCTAAAACTTTCACAGTTTTGACTCGACTACAAAAAAAATTGGCACAGGCAATGTTATTGATCCCAGGAAGGTTTTAAGACATAAATCGTTTTGATCCGACATCGACAACGGCAGTTACAAGCGCTTCCAATTTCTAAGTCATAACAAAGAAGGAGCTCAAACCCAGGTCAAGAAGACAATCAAAACTCATGACGTCAAACTCATGACATCATTCTCTTCTACACAAGGAGCTGAATTCAAAATGTTATGACATCTTCCATGACGTCAAACTTGAGGATTCCATTTCCAAGCTAAAGTCTTTGTGTATCAAATCTGGTAGCACGAGATGTTGTAAGAGACACCGTGAATTACTTGCAATCCTGGTGAGTTGGTTGATATGATGGACGACGACAACGACAACGACAACGACAACAACAACAACAACAACAACAACAACAACAACAACACCTCCACCACCAACAACAACAAAAAAACAACACCACCACCACCACCACTAACAACAACAACAACAACAACAACTACAACGACACCACCACCACAACCACCACAACCACCAACAACGAGATGTTGTAAGAGACACCGTGAATTACTTGCAATCCTGGTGAGTTGGTTGATATGATGGACGACGACAACAACAACAACAACAACAACAACAACAACATCTCCACCACCAACAACAAAAAAACAACAACACCACCACCACTAACAACAACAACAACAACTACAACGACACCACCACCACAACCACCAACAACAAAAATCCATTAAAAACCGTTATTTTCCATTTCTCAACCGATTTTTATGAACATTTGTGAAAAGGTCCGTTGTCCCTTACTGAAGATATCGAGATTTTGGACGAGACTTCGTTATTTACTTGTAATCAGGTAATCTAGGTGTACATCAAATCTCGTAGCACGAGATGTTGTAAGAGACACCGTGAATTACTTGCAATCCTGGTGAGTTGGTTGATATGATGGACAACGACAACGACAACGACAACAACAACAACAACAACAACAACAACAACAACACCTCCACCACCAACAACAACAAAAAAACAACACCACCACCACCACCACTAACAACAACAACAACAACAACAACTACAACGACACCACCACCACAACCACCACAACCACCAACAACGAGATGTTGTAAGAGACACCGTGAATTACTTGCAATCCTGGTGAGTTGGTTGATATGATGGACGACGACAACAACAACAACAACAACAACAACAACAACATCTCCACCACCAACAACAAAAAAACAACAACACCACCACCACTAACAACAACAACAACAACTACAACGACACCACCACCACAACCACCAACAACAAAAATCCATTAAAAACCGTTATTTTCCATTTCTCAACCGATTTTTATGAACATTTGTGAAAAGGTCCGTTGTCCCTTACTGAAGATATCGAGATTTTGGACGAGACTTCGTTATTTACTTGTAATCAGGTAATCTAGGTGTACATCAAATCTCGTAGCACGAGATGTTGGACGAGACTTCGTCATTTGCTTGTAATCAGGTAATCTTGGTGTACATGAAATCTGGTAGCACGAGATGTTGGACGAGACTTCGTTATTTACTTGTAATCAGGTAATCTAGGTGTACATCATATCTCGTAGCACGAGATGTTGGACGAGACTTCGTCATTTGCTTGTAATCGCTCTCTCTCTCTCTCTCTCTCTCTCTCTCTCTCTCTCTCTCTCTCTCTCTCTCTCTCTCTCTCTCTCTCTCTCTCTCTCTCTCTCTCTCTCTCTCTCTCTCTCTCTCTCTGCCAAACATATATGCATTTACTATCCAAAGCACTGCATTTTCCGAGGAAAGATATCATAAACAGAGAGAGAGAGAGAGAGAGAGAGAGAGAGAGAGAGAGAGAGAGACAAGACAAGACAAGACAAGACAAAATCTTTATTATCGAGGGTAATAGATAAGCAAGAATATTGCTTTTTTACATCCAGCCCTCGCCCTAATATAGGGTCAACAAGAACAGAAAACAATATAATCAAATAACTATCACATCAAACTTATAATACATTATATATATATACAGATATACATTTGTCATGCTGCATTTTAAGTACAATTTCCAATAATAAATATGTCAATTTTTAACATATCTTAATTTAGATCTGCATATTATTATAATTTAGTTTAACATGCACATACATTTTAAATGAATTGTTGAACCATTCAGCACATGTTTAGTTGCATTATGTGCGACATATAATTTTTTTTGAAGCTGTCTGTGTTTGTTTTATGCTTAAGAAAAATAGGAAGTGAGTTCCATAGGACCGCACCTGAATATAGAAGGCTTGATTTGAAAAGGTCAATACGTGGAGTCGGTGTGATGATTTTTAGTCTGTTATAGTTCAAAATAAAATTATTACGTAATGTCTCCGGTGCATATCCTGACATCACTTTATGCATTATAACACCTTTATTATACATTAACCTTTTTTGAAATGGTAATACTTGCAAATTTGTATAATCAGATTCTGAAGGAGTGTGATTTTTTAGCATAATAAGCTTAACTGCTCTTCTGTGAAGACTGGCTAAAGGTTTCAAAGCATTAGCACTTGCACAATCCCACACAGTGGATGCATAATCAATATTTGACAAGATGTGATTGTAAAAAAAAATCTTTCGCGAGTGGAGATTCAAGAAATGTTTTATTTTTGATAACTGATATATTTTTTGGGAAGCAATCTTACAGATGTAATCAATGTGATCATGCCATGATAAATTATTATCAATCTTTACACCAAGGACTTTGTGGTGAGACACTTCTTCCAATACTTGATTTTTAATATAAAGAGGTGGAATGCTCGATAATAGATTTTGTCGTTTCTGTCTTGTGGTTATTAGCATAAATTTTGTTTTAGTATGGTTAAGAGACATATGGTTTAACTCTGACCAATTCAGGAGTGCATCAATGCTTTCTTGTAGAGTTTTTGATAAATAATTTATGGAATGGTGACTAGAATGAATAGTAGTGTCATCTGCAAACAACTCACAGTTATTATCTATGTACAGTGGTAAATCATTGACATAAATGGAGAACAATAATGGGCCTAAAACAGATCCCTGTGGGACCCCATATTTCAAAGTACTTTCATTTGAATATGATGCATTAGTAAATGTAATTTGTTTTCTATTTAAAAGAAAAGATTTAAGAATATTAATGGTGGTGCATTGCATGCCATATATTGACAATTTCCTAATGAGAAGAGAATGATCAATAACATCGAACGCCTTTGCAAAATCAACAAACAGTGCTGCAGAAAATTTGTTAGAATTTATGTTGGTTAGCCATTGATCAATTAGATTTATAAGAGCTGTATGACATGAGTGCTTTTTGCGAAAACCAGATTGTTTTGGATGGAATAAATTGTTTTTATCAAAATGTGCTAAGGCATGTTTATATATATGTTTTTCCAAGGGTTTTGAAAGTGGTGACAGGATTGAAATAGGCCTGTAATTAGAAGGATCAGAAGGATCACCTGATTTAAACAGAGGGATTACCTTAGCTTGCTTAAATGCTGTTGGAAAATAAGAAGTGGTAATGCATAAGTTGTAAATGTATGTCAAGGTGTCTGTTATTACAGGAGCAGCTATTTTCAATATTTTACTGTCTATTCTATCTACACCCCGGGTTCCTGTTTGTTTGAGATGAACAAGTGCAAAGTAAACTTCAGACACAGTCATGTGTTGTAGCGGCATTTCTGCCTCTATTCTCTTGGATTTGCAATGATCTATTAAGGTATTTAAATCATTTTCTTGTGTTCTATCAATAGGAATAACTTTTTCTCCCACTGTAGAAAAATGTAAATTAAGTTTATCAGCAGAAATGTTTTTCATGGCAGTTGGGTGTGAATTAGAACGCTTGTTTGTTAATAAATTAATGGCTTTCCAAATTGATTTTGAATCTTGTTTAGATGACACTAGTTCAGTGAAATAGTTTTTCTTTTTAGTTCTTTTTAGGGAACTTACATTATTTCTTTGCCGTTTATATCCTTCAAAATCACCCTTTGCTTTCAAATAATCCCTGTGGTTTGCAGCATCTTCTGTTTCTTGATCAAGCCACTTTGGTTTCTCAATATGTCTAACTCTGTGCGTAATTAATGGTGCATGTTTATCATAAATAGAAATAAAAATATTATACCAATGCTCCAAAGCTTTATCAGGATTCTGAAAGCTATAGACTTCAGAAAGAGGACTGTGAATTAAATCAGAGAGAAAATCATTTTTATTAAAACGCGAGAAACGACGATAAGTTACAGTTTTATGTCCAGCTTTAGGGATTTTAATACCTTTCCTTGACCAGGTAAGACAAACTGGATAATGATCACTGCAAGATAAAATAGGAACGCATGTTTCAATAATATTTTGTTTTTCTGACACATAAATATGATCAATAAGAGTTTTAGAAACAGCCATGACCCTAGTGGGTAACTGAACCATTTGTTGCAAATCAAAGCTATTAATTGTATTATTCCAATTTTTATGTGGCTTCATTAAATCAATATTAAAATCTCCTAAGAGCAAGATTTCTTTTGAATCCAGTGTTGCAGAGTCCATCATAATAGTAAAGTTATCTGCCCAATTTACTCTTTCAGAAGGGTTTCTATAAATAAATCCTAATAGTAAGGGCGGAGATCTTTTCAATTTAACTTCAATCCATATTGATTCAACTCCATGAACCTCAAGATGAGCTAGTCGTTTATATGTAACTGATTCACTTATGTAAACAGTAATGCCTGTTTCATTCGTTTTAACAGGATCATTACGAATAAGAGTATATCCTGGAACAATGATGTCAGAGTCTAACACATTATCTGATAGTCTGGATTCAGAAAAACCAAACATATGAAAACTTTTTCCAGAATTAAAAAGCACATTTGAAACATCAGTCATTTTGTTATATAAATGATTAATATTCAGGTGTCCAATGCGAAGCCCTTCCTTATTCGGCCAAGATGTTTTAGTTGAAGTCATGGTAATGTTTATAATTCCACAGCTTTTTTTTCTTTTCCTTTTTTTTCAAATAATGACGAAAAGCAAGTAATGAAAAGTGACTACTTTTTCACAGACTATGCATGCCTGTTGAAAAGTTGCTTGCAATTTGAAAAAAATATAATACAGGTATATAATAACAATAATTATAAATGTTATACTAACAATTCCAAATTCGTAATAATAAAACTGAATGATGTCAGCAACCCAATATTGTCAGACACTATATTTCCAAATCTATATATACCACCACATACACAAGGTGAAGATAAACACCACTTAGTCAACACATCAATTCAGTTGAACTCATAAGTTCACTGACAATTGATGAAGAATTAAATAAATTGCTACTAAATTCAAAGAGAATTAAAATGTCAGGAATCCGTTGATCCTTAAATTCAGAAATAGCAGCAACACCGTCATATAATCATATTGATGCACTTACAAATGTAATCAACTCCTTTTGATTACATTGTTAACAATCATATGATAAACAGAGGAAGTGAACGTATTTTGTTCTCACAAAAAAAGATAGCTCAGCCATGAGCATTGTCACAATTCGAAATTCATAATAATCAAACTGAATAATGTCAGCAAATCAATCTTATCATACACTCAATGACCAATAATATACACCATAACGGACACAAGGGTGCAAATAAAGACCTCTTATTCCACACATCAGTTCAGTTTCACTCATCATTTTTTTTTCAAATGATGCAGAATTAGATAATTAGCCGTTCATTTCACAGATAATTGCAATGTCAGCACTTCGTTGATCCATAAATTCAGAAGTAGCAGCAACACTGTCACATAATCATAATGATGCATTAAAAAAATGTAATCAGATCCTTTTGATTACATTGATAACAAACCATATGATAATAAGCAGTGATGTACGTATTATTTCTCACACAAAAATAGCTCAGCTATCAGCATTGTCACAAGGAGGGAAGTGATTGATTGATAATAATAATGTCAATGTTATATCAGTTGTTCAATCTCTCTCTTTTTCACACACACACACACACACACACACACACACACACACACTTACACTCACACACACACACACTCTCTCTCTCTCACACACACACACACACACACACACACACACACACACACACACACACACACACACACCATTAACAGATCTAATGTAAGAATTCAGATCTGACAGCGTCAAATTGAATCATAACACTAATGTTTACTTCAAACTAGAGTTTCAAACGCAATGTTCATTGATGCGTAGGCTGAATGATTGTTAACATACGGACTTTTGAAGGATGAGTATGGCAACCAGCGTGTAGAGTGA